>NC_064808.1:4868905-5088333 GCF_023721935.1 Panthera uncia | reverse complement strand
TGTGTGTGTGTGTGTGTGTGTGTGTGTGTGTGTGTGTGTGTGTGTGTTGGGGCAAATGGAGGGGACAGTGTGGTGGAAGGTGTCAGGAAGGCTAGACTCCTGTTCGGGGACACCTGAGGATAGGCTGGGTGGCCTTAGGGAAGTCAATAAACCTATTAGCCTCAGTTTCCCCATCTCCTGCAATGGGTAAAATGATATCCTACCAGGGTTTTTGCAAGAATGGAATATCCTCCATGTCAAGCTGCTAACACAGGACCTTGTGTGTTCAAATGAACTGTGATCGTAAAAACAAAGTTTGGTTAAGGGTCCCAGGAGGGCTGGAATCTTTTGCTAGCCTGAGCTGCCCACTGGTGGCTGGAGAACACTACCTCCTTTACTGGTGCACATTTCAAATTCACTCAAATCAAGGAAGTGTACCCATTTTAAAGACAAAACTGAAGCACAGGGAAGAAGAGGGTGACTTTCCTAAGGACATAGATCAATTTACTGAGCTCCTTGTAATGATAATCATCATCAGAGCCAACAGTAAGTAGCACTGTTGTGTCAAGCAGGGCCTCGGGCACTTTCGTAAATGAGAAACTGGTGTCAATGCTGGGCAGATGCTGCCGTGGGCCTAGACACAGGTGTGGCAAAGGTATGGCGAGGAGAGGATGTGGATTTCAGGTATTCCCTTTCCCCAGTTCCTCTGGGCACAACACTAGGGGGCAGACTGTCCACTCATCACTTCGCTCCCTGGAGTGGAGACAAGTGTTAGCCCAGCCCGGTTTTCTGGCTGAGGGAGCCAAAGACTCCAAGAGGCAGAGTGTCCCACCCAAGTCCACACAGCCAGTAGGCAATGGAGGCTGGATTCGACCTCAGATGGCCTGGCTCCTCCCACACTGACCCAGGACCTTCACAGTGCTCCCCACTCAGCCCAGGCCTGGTGCCAGCACTTCTACATGCCAAGCTCCACCCAGGATATCTTGTGAGTCTACCCAGACGTGCAAAAGTCTCAGGCCCAGCTCTGCCTTTTGGGGTCACAGGCAGCTTTCCGATCCATCGAGGTATCGGCCAAGCACCAACAGACTGCTAGGCCCCTCGCCCCTTTGTGCCGAGGAAACAAAGGCTCAGAGATGTTTAGCAGCTGCATCCCAAGACCCTGGCGAGTCAATGGCAGGGCAGTGAAGCACTTGAGGGCATTTCTCCGTGTCTCCGCAAGGGTGTGATCACCTCAGCCTAAGCCCAGCAGCTCGCCCTGTAGGGTCGCAGTCTCCTAAGCATCTCCACCGCCTGACCCTCGAATCCAGTGAGGAAGAAGGAGCCACATGACTTCCATTGTGCAGGTTTCCACCTGCAAAACTGAGGTGGGGGACCCAAAGCAGAGTCGGGTTGGGACTCTGACGGGGAGTCCCTGTGCTCCGTACAGACACCCACGCCGCCCCGTCCGGACTCGGAGGGACCTGGTCAGCCCAGTCTGCCGGGACCACGCCGCGGCCAGGCCAGCCACTCAGGTTCCAGTGGCCCGCGAGAGCACCCTCGCTGACAAAGGCCAAGGCCGCAGGGGCCGCCCCCGTGCGACCCGGTAGGGCCCGGGGGCGGGGAGAGGCGGGCCGGCGGACTGCACCGAGGCGCGCCTATTGGCTGGAGCTGACGTCCATCCGGGCCCCGAGGCCCGACAATTGGCCGCGGGGGGCGGAGTTCGCGGAGCCCCAATGAATGGGGGAGCCGGAAGCAGGAAGTGAGTTTGCGATCCTAGCAGCTGCTGCAGGTGAGGCGCGGCGCCCGGGTTTTGGGGTCACGGTGCGTCATCCTCGGGGGACAGGGCGAGTCTGGATCGAACGCAAGATCATTCTTTTTCTGCCTTCCATCCAGTACCCCTTCCACATTCATTGTGGCCCCTATGCCAAGGAACCCTCCGGGCAGCAAAGAGTTAACCCGGGGCGGGGGCGGGGGGTGGGGTTAGTGCTATTGGGGCGGAGCATCCGGAGTGGTGGGGGAGGCTGGACACTCATTCCCGGTTAAGGGGGGGGGGGGGGGTGGGCGGTGTGGAAAATGCCCTGGGTTGGGAGGTCCCGGGTCCCAACGGGGCTGTGAGAATTCGGTAAGTTTCGTGGCCTCTCTAAGCCTCAGTCTCTCTGTCTGTAAAATGAGTTTTCTTCCAGCTCCGAACTTATGCGGCTCTGTGGCTCCCCTGGCCGAGCACGGGGGAGAGGGTAGGAGGATGGAGGGCCAAGGAAAAGGCAGTTAGAAGGATGAGAATGAGACAGATTGCACACTGTCCTGGTGAGGTTGGCGTTATTATCACCCCCATTTTACAGAGGTGAAAACGGAGGCACGGAAAAGTGAAAACTGACTTGATTTTAGAAGTCTAGAGCTGAACCAAGTTTGGAACCTGGGTCTTCCGGCTGATAGCATGGAACTCTGTCCTTTTGAACACAGTGGTGGGTGGAATTGAAGAATTCTGAATTCACAATTCAGGAGAATTCTGAAGAGGAGGTGAGGAAGTCAGAGAAGGAGGAGGGGAGGCTGAGTGCCCCCTCCCCCACCCCCGCTGGGAGTCTAGAGATGCAGGTCTCTGCTTCTGATCTCTCCCTTGTGTTATTACTTGTGTTATTAGGCAAAGCTCCTAGCCTCTCTGGGCCTCAGTTTCCCCATCTGTAATACTGGTAGTCGAATTCATTCTTTAAGGTTTAGGGGCCCCAGGCCAAATGTGACCCACCAATGTATTTTGTAATATCCTTGGGTGAGTCACCTAACATCTGAGCCTCAGTTAACGTATCTGGTGAATGGGTTTGGGGGAGGATTAGATGAGACCATGAGAGTGCAGAGCTAGGTGTGTGGTAAATGATGGCTGTGATGATGGTGATGGTTCTCAGCAGGGCCCATGGCGGACGCCCAGTACATCCTGCCCAATGACATCGGTGTGTCTAGCCTGGACTGCCGCGAGGCCTTCCGCCTGCTGTCACCCACAGAACGCCTGTATGCCCACCATCTGTCACGGGCCGCCTGGTACGGAGGCCTGGCTGTGCTGCTGCAGACCTCCCCTGAGGCCCCCTACATCTATGCCCTGCTCAGCCGCCTCTTCCGTGCCCAGGACCCAGACCAGCTGCGCCAGCATGCCCTGGCTGAGGGCCTTACCGAGGAGGAGTATCAGGTCAGTTCTTTTAGGTCATCCTGCATTTCCTGAGGGGCTTCTGGGTATGAGGGACCACAAGCAGGGGTACAAAGGTCTTTCTCTTTAGATTAGACCAAAGGTTGCATATACAGGAACCTCCTCTCCTAGAGTCTCAGTCTTACCTGTAAAACATGCATGAGGGTAGTCTGTACCTCCTAGGGCTGCAGTGACCTGACTCCAAGGTAAATAGTGGCTGCTGTGATTTAACAGGGGCTGTGAGTAAAAGCAACAGCTGTGGAGATTCAGAGGCAGTAGAGGAATGAGTCCAGGGTAGGAATCGGGAGGTCTGAGTTCTGGACCAGATCTTCCTCCACCATGTTGTGCGTCCCTGCCTGTCCTCTGGTTTTTGTTTGTTCGTGGGTCTGTTGGCCAAATATGTGAATACATTTGTAGTGCATTGTTGCAATGCAGAAGGACACAAAATACAAAGGTCACTCATTGGATGGTGCGGTGTGCAGCCTTTTAATTCCTCTGTCTGTGTATTGCATACCTACATATGTACATGCACATGTGTATCAGTTCCTCATTTTGTCCTTTACATAAATGAGATCATGCCATGTGTGAGTAGGATCTATTTCTAGAAGTCGCATTGCTGGGTCAAAGGCTCTGTACGTTTATAATTGATTGATGTTGTTAAATCATCTTCTATCAAGGTTTCACCCAGAATGTATGAGAATGTGGCCTGTTTTTCTATATGTAAAATAAAGGGATTGGATTGCTTCTCTCTGAGCTGAGGCCCAGGCTGTTTCTTCTACCTTGTTTTAACTTTTAGTAATCAGCATCCCATCTCTAGGCCTTGATTTAGTCACGAAAAGAGTTAACAGCGAGACAAGTGCTTGGAGATAGAAAATTGCTGCGAGTGCTACTGTTTCCAGTGGGATATTTTTGTTTGCAAAGAGCAGAAACCCACCTCAAATTGGCTTCGGTGAAAACGAAATTCATGACTTCCAGTTTCCAGTCCAGCATGTAAGGAACTTAAAAGTCACCGATCTGTCCTGACAAGTAAAAGGCAGGACAAACCAGAAAATCTACAGCTTTTCTTACGTCCTTAAAAGAAATGAGGCCACAGGGCTGCCGCTCCCAAATTGGAGAGACAGACAGGTGGGTACAGAGAATCACAACAGCAGAAATTCATGAGCAGAAGCCTTCCCCACAACCGGCACTAGGGTAGGAAAACCTAAACTGTAACTGAAAAATTGCTGGAGGCTCCAGTGTGGACAGCTCTGAGAGTTAAAAACTCCAGGGGAACCCAGTCACAGGAGAGGCCCCCACACATTTGGGAGTTTTACCTCCAGGATCTTGACTGGGGCCTCACAATGAGTTTCAGAGAAAAAGCCCCTTGTGCTTCTGACAGGGGTAAGGGAAAGGGAACTGCTTTTGAAAAATGCCAGAACGTTCTGTTCTTAACAGTTTGCTCTCAGGAGAAACAATTTCACCAGAACCTAACCTTCTAGGGTTTTATCAGAGCCTAACTGACCTGGGCAGAGGAAAATATCCCACTCCAGACAGTTCTAAGTCATCCTGTCCCACCTAAGGGTGGGTGGGGACACAGGACCGAGAAGCCCATGAGAGGAGTTCACAGTCCAGAGGTAAAGGCTCACTAACAGACTAATGAGACCTAATCATGGGACTGTAGAATACTTCTGGGACTCCCACACCTGGCTATCACATTATGAAAGGCCTATTTACGGCAGTTCTTTTTATGCAGTACATCATGTCTGGCTATCAAGAAAAAAATAACAGAACATAATAAAAAAAGCAAAGAACGCAGTGTGGAGAGACAGAGAAAGCATCAGAACCAGATTCAGATATAGCAGGTATGGTGGACTGGTAAGGAATTGAAACAGCTATTAATAGCCCTATGATTAGGGCTAAGGGCCCTAATGGATAAAGTAGACCACATGCAAAAACAGATGGGCAGAGAGATGGAAATCCTAAGAAAGAACCAAAAGTGCTAGAAGTTTAAAAACACAGAAATGAAGAATGTCTTCGCTGGCCTTATTAGTAGACTTGACACAGCTGAGGAAGGACTCGCTGAGCTTGAGTATATCCCAATAGAAACCTTCAAAACTGACAAGCAAAGAGAAAAAAAAAGACTGAAGAAAGCAGCACAGAGTATCTGAGAACCATAGAGCAACTATAGGAACCGTATACGTAACAGGAATACCAGAAGAGGAAGAAAGAAACAGAAGAAATATCTGAAACAATTATGACCAAGAATTTCCTCACATTAATGTCAGATACTAAACCAAAAATCCACAAAGCTCAGTGAACACTAAGCAGAATATTAAATGTCATAAAAAAACTACACTTAGGCATATTTTCAAAGTACAGAAAATCAAAGAAAAAGTCCTGGAAGAAGCTGGAGGAAAAGTAGATCTTAGCTTTAGAGGAGCAAAGATAAGAATTGCATCCAATTTCTCAGAAACCACACGGCCAAGAAGAAAGTGGATTGGATTATTTGAAGTGTGGAGAGAAAAAGCCACCAACCTAGGATTCTGTACCTTGTGAAGTTATCCTTCAGTAATGAAAGAAGGGGCGCCTGGGTGGCTCAGTCGGTTGAATGTCCGACTCTTGATTTTGGCCCAGGGCATGATCTCGTAGTTCGTGAGATCGGGCCCCACGTCGGGTTCCGTGTGCCGACAGCACAGAACATGCTTGGGATTCTCTCTCTCCTTGTCTTTCTGCTCCTCCTCCTCTTGTGCCACTCTCTCTCTCTCTCTTTTTCTCAAAATAAATAAATAAACTTCAAAAAAAAAAGTGAAGGAAAAACAGACTTTCTCAAACACAAATTGAGGTAATGTATTGCCAGTAGACCTGCTTTGCAAGAGATGTTATAAGTTCTTCAGGGAAAAGAAAAGAGATACAGGTCCAAAACTCAAATCTGCATTAAGAAAGCAAGTGCATGAAAGGAGTAAGTGAAGGTAAAATAAAACACTTAAAATTTTTTAAAAAATATTTATTTTAAATATTCTCTACACCCAACATAGGGCTTGAACTCACAGTTCCGAGATCAAGAGTTACATGCTCTTCTGACTGATAGCTGCCTCTATTTTTGTTGATTCTTAATTGATCTAAGAGATAGCCATTTGTTCAAAATAATGATAGCAACAGTGTATTCAATTATATGTGCTTATGTTTATCTTATTCTTATGCATATTTATACATACATATATTTCTGTATCCTTGTATGTAGGTACAATAAAGGACAGCAAGGATACATGGGAAAGGAGACAGGAATTAAAATTATTTTGTTATCATAGGGTACTCACTATCCATGAAGCAGTATAGTGTTCTATGAAAGTGGACTTGGGTTAGTTAGAAATGTATATTGCAAAATCTCGGGCAGTCACTAAAAAGTGAAAAGGTATAACTAATGAGCTAAGAAAAGAGAGAAAATAGACTCATGTGAAAAGTCTCAGTTACTACTAAAAAGGCAGAAAAATAATGGAAGACAAAAATAGGAATAAACAAGGACAACATATCGAAAACAGTAACAAATACGGTAGATATTAGTTCGACCGTATCAATAATCACTTCGCATGCCAATGGTCTAATTGTGCCAATTAAAAGACAGAGATTGTCAGAATGGATCAAAAAACAAGGCCCAAATATATGTTGTCTACAAGAACACACTTAAATCTAAAGATACATATAAATTAAAAGTAAATGGATGGAGAAAGACATACCATACCAACATTAATCAAAAGAAAGTGGTAGTAGCAATATTAATGTTGTGAACTTCAGAGTCTGAAGAGTTACCAGGGATAAAGAGGGCATTGCATAATGATAAAAGAGTCATTTCTACAAGACGACAATGGTCTTTAATATGTATGTGTCTAACAGAGCATCAAAATACTTGAGACAAAAACTGATAGAACTGCAAGGAGAATTAGATGAATCCAGTACTATAGTTGGAGACTTTAATACTCTTGCATCAGAAATAGACAGATCTAGGGGCACCTGGGTGCCCTCTCAGTCAGCTGAGAGTCCAATTCTTGCTTTTGACTCAAGTCTTGATCCCAGGGTTGTTAGATCGAGCCCTGTGTCAGGCTCCACACTCAGTGTGGAGAGGTTCTCTCTCTCCTGCTCCTCTTCCCGGCTTGTGTGCTCTCTCAAATAAAATTTTTAAAACTTTATTAAAAATAAATAGGTGCCTCCTGGATGGCTTAGTCAGTTAAGTGTCTGACTTTAGAGCAGAAATCAATAAAATTGAAAACAGGAAATTAGTAGAGAAAATTAATGAAACCACAAGGTAGTTCTTTGAAAAGATCAGCAAAACATATTTTAGTC
The DNA here is from genome assembly GCF_023721935.1 of Panthera uncia. Lineage (NCBI taxonomy): Eukaryota > Metazoa > Chordata > Mammalia > Carnivora > Felidae > Panthera > Panthera uncia. The sequence continues at coordinate 5,080,886 of NC_064808.1, read as the reverse complement.
TATTTGGACTGCTATAACAAAATACCACTGAGTGGCTTATAAACAAGTTTATTTCTCAGAGTTCTGGAGGCTGAATGTCCAAATTCAGGGCACCAGCACAGTCAAGTTCTGGTGAAAACCCTCTTCAAGTTTGCACAATACTGACTTCCCACTGTGTCCTATCATGGAATGGGTGAACTAGCTTTCTGGTGTCTCTTATAAGGGCACTAATCCCAATGGTGAGGGCTCTTGCCTTCATGACCTAACTGCCTCCCAAAGGCCCCATATTCTAATCCCATCACTTTGGGGGTTAGAGTTCAACGTATGAATTGGATGGGAGACACCAACATTCAGACCATAATGAGTAAAAAGTCTCTAGCCAGTCTAAGGGAAAAAGAGAGAAGTCATAAACTATTAATATCAGAAATGAAAGATGGGACATCACTATAGATCCCATGGACATTAGAGAAATTCAATCAATAATTAATAACCTTTCCAAACAGAAAATACCAGGTTGACATGGGTTCACTGGTGAATTATACCAAACATTTAGGGATAACATTATACCAGTTCCCTATAATCTCTTTCAAAAGAGAGAGAGACAGGGAATCCTTCCTAATTAATTCTATGAAGCCAACATTATCCTAATACCCAAACCAGACAAAGACATTAAAAGAAAACTACAGACCAATATCTCTCATTTACATAGATGCAAAAATCCTCAACAAAATATTAGCAAATCAAATCCAACAATGTATAAAAAATTATATACCATGACCAAGTAGGATTTATCCTGGGAGTGCAAATCTGGCTCAGTATTTGAAAGTAAATAATGCATCACATCAACAAGCTGAAGAAGAAAACCACACAGTCGTATCAATAGATGCAGAAAAAAACATTTGACAAAATCTGGCACGATTCATCATAAAAACTAAGTAAACTAGGAATAGAGAAGAGCCTCCTCATCTTGATAAAGTTAAAGCCTATCTACAAAAACCCTACAGCTAACATCGTATTTAAGGGTGAAAAACTCGAGTTTTCTCACTAAGATCAGGAACAAGGCATGGAAGTCCCCTCACCACTGCTTTTCAACATTGTTCCAGAAGTCCTAGCTAATGCAATAAGGCAAGAACAGGAAATAAAAAGTATGCAGATTGAGACGGAAGACACAAAACTGTCTTTGTTCACAGAAAACATGATCATCTACATAATCCAAAATAATTGACAAAAAAACCCTCCTAGAACTCATAAGCAATTAAAGCAAGGTTGCAGGATATAAAGTTAATATACAAAAGTCTATTGCTTTCAATACAGCAGCAATGAACAACATTTGACCTTAAAAACATAATACTATTTACAGTAGCACACAAGAAAGTGAAATACATAAGTTAAAAATACAACAATGTACAAGGCCTATAGGTGGAAAACTACAAACCTGATGAAAGATATCAAAGAACTAAATAAATGGAGAGATATTCCATGTTCATGAACAGGAAGATTCATTGTCAAGACACCAGTTGATGCACCTGGGTGGCTCAGTCAGTTAAGCGTCCAACTCTTGATTTCAGCTCAGGTCGTGATCTCATGGTTCGTGAGATCGAGCCCTGAGTCAGGCTCTGCACTGAGAGAGCAGAGCCTGCTTGGGATTTTCTCTCTCCCTCTTTCTCTGCCCCTCCCCAACTCATGTGCTCCCTCTGTCTCTTTCCCAAAATAAATAAACATAAAAATAAAAAGATGTCAGTTCTTCCCGACTTTATAGATTCAGTGCAACCCAAATAAAAATCCCAGCAAGTTATTTTATTTTCAACACAATACTGAGGAAAGAGGGTAAAGACCCAGAATAGCCAACACAGTAGTGAAAAAGAACAAAGTTAGAGGACCAGTACCACTCAACTTCAAGACTTACTATAAAGCTACAGTAATCAAGACAGTGTGGTGTTGGCAAAAGGACAACTAGATCAACAGAATAGAATAAAGAGCCAAGAAATGGACCCCGATAATTATAGTCAACTGATCTTTGACAAAGGAGCAAAGGCAACACAATGGGGTAAAAATAGTCTGAAATTTTCAGCAAATAGTTCTGAAACATCTACATGCAAAATAAAAGGGGGGCACCTGGGTGGCTCAGTCGGTTAAGCCACCAACTCTTGGTTTCAGCCCGGATCATGATCTCATGGTTTGTGGGTTTTAGCCCCATGTCAGGCTCTGTGCTGATGGCACAGAACCTGCTTGGTATTCTCTGTCCCTCTCTCTGTGCCCCTCCCCTGTGTGCATGTATGCACAAGCGCTTTCTCTCTCTCTCAAAATAAATAAGCCTTAAAAAAAAAAATAAAGACGAAAAGAAAAAGAATGTAGACGAGATGTGGACCTTACATCTTTAACAAAAGTTAATGCAAAGTGGGTCACAAACTTAAATGCAAAACTAAAAAACTCCCAGAAGAGAACAGAAAATCTAGATAACCTTGGGTAGGGAAATGACTTTTTAGGTACCATGTCAAGTATTACCTGTAAAGAAATAATTGATAAGTGGAGCTTCAATATAATTAAAAATTTCTGCTTTGTCAAAGACACTGTCAAGAAAATGAAAAGTCATGCCACAGACTGGGAAAAAACAGTTGCAAGAGATATAGGACTGAGATATAGGATATAGGATAAAGGACCGTTAGCCAGAATATATAAAGAACTCTTAAAACTCAACAATAAGAGGGGCGCCTGGGTATCTCAGTCAATTAAGCACCCAGCTTCGGCTCAGGTTATGGTCTCAGGGTTCATGGATTCAAGCCCCATGTCGGGCTCTGTGCTGACAGCATAGAGCTTGCTTGGGATTCTCCCTCTCCCTCTCCCTCTGCCCCTCCTCTACTTGCTCTCTAAATAAATAAATAAACAAACAAACTTAAAAAAGCCAATCTGAAAAGCCTACATGCATTTGATTTCAACAATATGATATTCTGGACACGGAGAGAGTAAAAATCAGTGGTTGCCAGGCAGTGAGGGGAGGGATATTTAGGGCACTGAAACTATTCTATAGTACAGAGTAATCTACATAATGGTAGATATATGTCAAATATTTGTCTAAACCCATAGAGTGCACAAGGCCAAGAGTGAATCCTAATGTAGACTGGTCTTTGGGTGATGATGTGCCCATGTAGGTTCACCAGTTGTAACAAATATACCACTCTAGTGGAAGACGTTGATAACAGGGAAGGCTGTTCATGTGTGGGGGCAGAGCGTACATAGGGAATCTGTATACTTTCTGCTCAGTTTTGCCGTGAACCTAAAATGCTCTAAAAAATAAGATATTTTAAAAAAGAGATAGTGTATTCACTGCAGCAGCACGTATACTAAAATTGGGACGATGCAGAGAAGATTAGCATGGCCCCTGCACAAGGATGACGCACAAATTCATGACGCATTCCAATTTTTTAAAATTAAGTAAATAAATAATAAAAAAAAAAAAAAAAGAGAGTTATTGGTTCACGCAACTGAAAAGTCCGGGGCTAGGGCAGGCTTCAGGCATGGCTACATTCAGGGGCCCAGTGATGCCATTGTGATGCAGTCTTCATCTCTCAGCTTTGCTTTCTTTCCTCCAGTAGTGGAGCTCCAGGGACTCCAGACTTGATCCCTAGTATAAAAACAGAGGCTCTTTACCACTTGAAAATTGCCCGGGTAGGGCTTTTACGGTCTAGCCTGAGCCTATGCCTACTCCCAGAGTTAGGGAAGGGAGAGTCCCTCCCTTCTCAAGAGGAAGACTGAGGTCTTGTTGCCAGAGGAAGGGAGACCTAAGTTTTGGGCCTGTGAAAGCCATAGGGCAGATGATCAAGGCCTCTCCAGCTGTAACATTCGATGTTTCCAATGACAGCTTTCTGGCAGGTTGGAGGCAGAGGACAGGCTTTCTGCAGAGGGAGGCAGTGTGTTTTTGTTTGTTTTTTTATTAATTTTTTTGTTTATATTAGGGAGAGACAGAGCGTTAGTGGGGAAGGACAGAGAGAGAGGTAGACACAGAATCTGAAGCAGGCTCCAGGCTCTGAGCTGTCAGCACAGAGCCTGCTGTGGGGCTCAAACCCACGAATCATGAGATCATGACCTGAGCTGAAGTCAGACGCTCAACTGACTGAGCCACCCAGGCTTCCTGGAAGGAGCCAGTGTTTAAACTGGGCTTTTGAGGTCAGGTGAGATGGCTGCAGGTAGCTGAGAAGGTGCTGGGCAGAGTGGGAACAAAGGTGGATGTGTTTGGGGGCTGCCGAAAAGACTGGTTTGGCTGGACAATGGGTGTGTGAAAATTGGTCTGTGAAAGTATTTTGCGGCCAGACTGGGTCCTGCTGGGATCTGGATCCTGCCCCCAGGTTTCCCAGCCTCACCTATACTTGTTCCTCGGGGTGTTGACATCTCAGGAGGGAACCTCCCTGGGGTGGGGGAGGCTGTGTTTCCAGGTCTCTGATGCCCACCTTCCCCTAGGCGTTCCTGGTCTATGCTGCAGGTATCTACTCCAACATGGGCAACTACAAGTCCTTTGGCGACACCAAGTTTGTTCCCAACCTGCCCAAGGTGAGTTGAGGGAAGGCTGGGGAAGGTGAGGAATTGGGGGCCAGTGGGATGGTAGGGGGAGCCTAAGCGGAGCCTCGACCATGTCCCTGCCATGCTGCATGACTCTGGGTAAGCCAGCCAGCCTTGCTGGGCATTGTAGCCTCCTCACATGTAAGGGGAAAGCAGTGTTTCTTCCTGACCGTGCTGACCTGAGCGTCACACGGGGGAAGGATGTGGAAATGTTCTGTGAACTGTGAAGTGCTTATAAAATTCGGGCCTGGTCATCGCTGGGGATGGTGGAGAGGCCTGGGCACGGGCGTCCCTCACTGGCACTGTGGAGACCAAGCACATCCGGCAGATGCAGTTCTTACACCAGGGCTCTGAGCTCTAACTGCATACATAAATCGCGTGGCCGTCTTGTCGAAACGCAGCTTCTGGCTGAACAGGTCTGCAGCGGGGCCTGAGCATCCACATTTCTCCAGCAACACCAACACCGCTGGTCCATCGACCGCACTTTGAGCCGGAAGGTCTTAGGCTATGGGAGAAGGGCTGCGGGGTGGGTGTGGAGGGTCCAGAAGACAGCCTTGGGTGGTGTGGCCGAGCCAATGGCCTCTCCTCTCCTGCAGGAGAAGCTGGAACGTGTGATCCTGGGAAGTAAGGCTGCTCAGCAGAACCCGGCAGAAGTCAGGAGCCTCTGGCAGACCTGCGGGGAGCTCATGTTCTCTCTGGAGCCGCGGCTTCGACACCTCGGGCTGGGGAAGGAGGTGAGGCCCCCCAACCATACAGGAGAGAGGAATGCTTTGAAGCTACCTGGCATGGAGGGAAGGGTACCTGATAGGCAGTGGGCTTTGCCTCACAGTCTTAAGGCCGAGCTGCTCACACGACTGTGGGCTTCAGTTTGGTCATTTGTAAACTAGGAAGCAAGCTGGATGGAATGCTTTCTTTCCTTTTTTTAATACTTAAAAAAATTTTTTTAAATGCGTATTGTGTATTTTTGAGAGAGAGACAGAGCATGAGCAGGGCAGGTATGGAGAGAGAGGGAGACACAGAATCTGAAGCAGGCTCCAGGCTCTGAGCTGTCAGCACAGAGCCCGACACAGGGATCGAACTCACGAGCTGTGAGATCATGACCTGACCCGAAGTCGGCTGCTTAACCGACTGAGCCACCCAGGCGCTCCTGGATGGAGAGCTTTCTGAAAGCCCTTCCAGTTCTGAAGTCTGGGGTGGTGTGTGCAGAAGGGAAGGAGAGGAGCCAAGAGTGAGAGGAGCTGAGGAAGGGAAGAAGGGAGAGGAGGGAGCCTAGGCTTCCCGCCCCTGGAGGCCACGCAGCAGCTGCGTGGTGTGAGGGATGCGACAAGCCTGTGCGAGGGGCCAGCCTGTGAAAGACTAGAGCGGAGCTGCAGGAAAGCTAGAGACGGACCTCTCTTTGTTATTTGTGTTACAGTTTTTCCCCCAGGAAAGAGATGGAGGGGGCAGGGTGGAGGCTGCTGGGAGGAGGTACAGGAAACCTGGGGCTGTGGGGGGAAGTGTGCCGGGAAGGGAGTCTCCCCACCTCAGCAATTCCTCCTTCCCGTCCATCCCCTTCCTCAACAGGGAATCACCACCTATTTCTCCGGGGATTGCACCATGGAAGATGCCAAACTGGCCCAAGACTTTCTGGACTCACAGGTTTGAGGACTGGGGACTCAGGACAGTGGTTTGACGGGACCCCCTCATCGCCAGCACCCACTCTGGGTCTCAGCTTGGGCCCAGAGACACTGGCATCTTGGGTGTTTGAGGCGGACAAGACTTGGGAATCCTTGTCCAAGAGTCGGCCTGGCCCCAGTGAAGACGACATTCCCACGCGTGGCTGTGACAGAGCTGTCCCCGCCCGCCCCAGACTGAAGGCCTTAATGACAGCCTCAGGGCAGGACGACACAGAGCATCAGAGCCGCTTCCCGTTGGGCCCTGGCTTCCACATGAAGCCAACATGAACCTCCCAGAAGCTGTGTGACCAGTTTCACGTCTGCTGCCTCGCAGAGCCCTGGGTTAGCTGAGGGCATGCAGTGCTGGGCACAGTCGGGTCAGCACTTAGTAAACGTTAGTGCTCAGCGTGTAGAGCAGAACTGGAGAGCCTGGCCCGCCTGCCCACCTGCTCCCCCCACCCCCGTCCAGCTGCCTTGGGCAGCTTCCCCCAGCGGCCCCGGCCGGCTTTGCTTCTGTATCTTCTCTCCCTGGTGTGACCCTTTCCCTACTCCCACCTTGCAGCCCCCTCTGGACTTTACCCTTCCCCAGACCCATGCCCTGGTCTTTTCCAGAACCTCAGTGCCTACAACACGCGGCTCTTCAAGGATGTCGACCAGGATGGGAAGCCCCGCTATGAGGTGCGGCTGGCTTCTGTACTTGGCACGGGTGAGCTGCTTCACACACCCCTTCTACTCCTGCCTCAGTGCTCCTGGACCAGGGCAGAGGGGGCTGGACTGAGGACAGGGGCTGGTGGGTTACGCGGGAGCTGCAGGGAAGAACGGTCATAATAGTCACGGCGCATGTTGACTGCAGACTCACCGGGTGCCGTGCTCTGTGTACAGGGGTACCTGTGAGGGAATGCTTGCCCCAGTGCTGGCTGTGACAGTAAAGAAATGGGGGGAAACATGACGACAGGGAAAGGGGTTCCGTTCCACTTGGCAGATGTTACTGCTGCAAGCCTCTAACGGGAGCCGTGTTGGGCGTGATCCCCATCACAAAAAATAACAACCCACATAAATAATGGGAAGAGAGGCTGGGCCATATGCCCCTTGACAGCCTAGAAGAGAAATCCAGACTATACATCAGTGAAGACCATATATGTCTTGGAGGCTGGGGGGGGAATCTAGAAAGTTTGAGATGGCTAACGTACTAAAGTCTGCTTCCTAACTATCAGGTACCCTCAGGGTAAAGCCCAAATCCAACCCTAAGGGCTGTATCATTCAAAACTCTTTTTTTTTTTTAAATGTTTGTTTATTTTGAGAGAGAGAGAGAGATAGAGAATCCCAAGCACGTTCCACACTGTCAGTGCAGAGTCCTACATGGGGACTTGGTTTGATCTCACAAACCAAGAGATCATGACCTGAGCTGAAACCAAGAGTCGGACACTTAACCAACTGAGCCACCCAGGCACCCTGTCATTCAGAACTCTTTGCAAATGAAGAATCCATTTCAAATTTGCCTGAACCAGAACCCAAGTACTTAACAGGCTTGGGTAATTAAGAAGCCTGGAGTAGGATGGCTTCAAGCACAGCTGGATCCAGCTGCTCAGACAGTATCCTGAGAAATTTCTCTCTCCGTGTCTTGGCTCAGCTCTCTGACTTCATCCATGGCATGTTCCTCCCACACGGGGCCTGATAGTGGACCAGCCTGGCCAGTCCAGCAGAAAGAGAGCCCTCTTCTCCCAGAAGTTTCTTCATAAGGTCTGGGAGTGGCTCCAGTTTCCCTATCCTGCATACCATATTTATCTGTGAACCAATCCCTGTGGTCAGGGACGGATATCTCATTGTCTAGACCCTGATCCCAAGCCTACCTCAGAGCCAGGTGATGAGGTCAGCCCCTCCCACTCACCTGAACCGGAGGTGGTCCTGGTGGAGGATTCTCAGAGGAAAGTTGGGGTCTGTTCCCAGGTGAGAAGGAAATGTATTCAGTATGGACAGAAATATCCAGGCCCCTGTGAGGGCCTTTGCAACCTGGCCCTCCCTTTTCCACTCACTTGCCTCCTCCCAGCCCCCAGCCTCATATTCCTGCAAGCCTCCCACTTAGACTCTGTGCCCCAGCCACACTCAGCAGCTTCCAGTCCTCTGAAAACCCCTTGTTCTCACGTACTCTGTCCAGGACTTGGCACAATCGGATCCCTTTCCCACCTCAAATGCTTCCCTCCCTTCGCTCATGTGATGAATACCTACTCATCCTTAAGACTGCGCTTGAACATCACCTCCAGGACCTTTCCCTGCCTTTCGATGACTTTCCTTCTCTTTTCCCACCAGCAACACCCAGTAATTCCCCAGGTTTCTTGCAGTTGCTGTTGACTACAGGCTCCTCAAGGGGAGGAATTGTAGGTTTCGTTCACCAGCGTCTCCCCACTGGCCAGCACGTGGCAGAGACTCAGATTTTGGTTGTGTGAAGAGGTGAAGATGCCTGGAGACCCACGCTGCTGGTGGAGGGAACAGCGTGAGCCCCAGAGCACGGTGGAAGGGGAGTTTAAGGATTGGCGAGTAGTTTGATTTGACTAAGGAGAGGGATATTGGGTTCGGGGGAGGAGAAGCTGGACCTGTACTTACATATACTCTGCTGCGTACAGGACAGTGCCTGAGAACACCGCTCAGAGCCAGGCTGCCTGGGTGTACCTGTTGTGTTATCTGTTGCTCTGTACAGATGCCCCCCAAATTTAGTGATGGAAACCCACCTTTTCATGCTCACAGAGTCTCTGGGTCGGTAATTTGGCTGCGGCACGGTAGGAACAGCTGGTCCCTGGTGACGATGTCCGAGGCCTCAGCTGCGAAAACTCAAGAGGCTGGGGGGTCATCAATAGCCAGGGGTTTGGAATCACCCGCAGGCTGTCACTCACACATCTGGTGGAAGATGCTAGCTGCCGGCCGGGACCTCAGCAGGGGCCAAAGCACCCCACGTGGTTTCTTTGCGTCATTCACGGTGGCTAGGGTTCCCAGAGAGCCGGGCAGGAGCTGCGTCACCATCTATGACCTGGTCTCAGCATCACTTTTGCTATAGTCGCAAGTCTGCCCAGCGTCAAGAGGAGGGAAAAGAGCCCCCGCATCCTAATGGGGGATGTCACATTTGGGACATGGGAAATGTCACATTGGGTCATGGGAAACACCATGGTTATCTTTTTTTCTTAAACATAATCTAGAAGTACATCGTACTGCTCAGGAACAACAAGCAAAATACAACAAATCACAAATTCGGTGGCATAAAACAACACACATTTATTTGGCCGCTGTTTGGAGGTCCAAAGTCAAAAACAAGTTCCAGAAGGAACTGGAGCCTCCAGGGGAAATACTCTTTCAGCTTCACCTTCTAGAGGCTGCCTGCTCTCGTTGGCTCATGTCCCCTTCCTCCCCTCTCTCCAGCCTCCTTCTCTCATCACGTCTCCTACTTCCTGTTCACCCTCTTGTCTCCTTGTAAGACCCGCTGTGATTACATTTAGGGGATAGCTGTCTTTTTCAATACAGTTTGCCACCCTAGGTTTGAATCCTGCTCTGCCATTTGCTGCCCGTGTGACCTTCGGAAACTTACTTTACCTCTCGGTGCCTTTGTTTCCCCATCTGTAAAATGGAGATCACTCCCCCTAGAGTTGACATGGGGCTTAAATGAGTTAACATGTGTGCAATACTTAGAACATTTCCAAAAAAATTTTTAATGTTTATTTATTTTTGAGAGGGAGAGACAGAGCGTGAGCAGGGGAGGGGCAGAGAGAGAGGGAGACACAGAATCCGAAGCAGGCTCCAGGCTCTGAGCTGTCAGCACTGAGCCCGATGTGGGGCTTGAACTCAGAGACCATGAGATCATGACCTGAGCTGAAGTTGGACACTCAACTGACTGAGCCACTCAGGCACCCCAAGAACATTTCATATTATGGGGGTGCCTGGGTGGCTCAGTTGGTTGAGTGTTTAATTCTGGATTTCAGCTCAGGTCATGATCGTAGGGTTGTGGGATCAAGTCCTGTGTCGGGCTCCTCGCTGAGTGTGAAGTCTGCTTAGGATTCATTCATTCTCTCTCTCTCTCTCTCTCTCTCTCTCTCTCTCTCTCTCTGTCTCTCTTCCCCCACCTTCTGCTCCTCTCCTGCGCTCATGCACTCTCTCTCTCTCTAAAAAGAGAAAAAGAACATTTCATATTAGGTAATATATGTATATTTGAAAATGAAAGTTTATACTAGTTTCCGTAGGCAGTGGGGAGTTGTTGAAGATCTTAGAATAAAAGAGTGTCACGGTGCGAAGCCTGGGGTGTTTTACACTAGCAATCCTTCTTCCCTCAGAGTCTGCTCTGCATTCCGAAATGACGTCCAGGCTGAAGAGCTATGAATTCCGTGGAAACCATTTTCAGGTGACGCGGGGGGACTATGCACCTATCCTCCAGAAGGTGGTGGAGCACCTGGAGAAAGCCAAGGTAGGGCTGGCTGGGGGCTGAGGCGTGCAAGCTCCAGATCCCTCTGGGCATCAGAGACAAGTCAGGACAAGTGGGTGGCCTGAGACTGACCGACCCTTGCTCCCCCCCAGGCATATGCAGCCAACAGCCGGCAGGAACAGATGCTGGCTCAGTACATAGAGAGTTTCACCCAGGGCTCCATCGAGGCCCACAAGAGGGGCTCCCGCTTCTGGATACAGGACAAAGGCCCCATCGTAGAGAGGTGAGGCACAAGCCTTCACCCTGGCTGCCCCCCTCCTGCCTGCCCCTTTTCTATCTCTGCCCTTTTCTCCCCCAGTTACATCGGGTTCATCGAGAGCTACCGAGACCCCTTTGGTTCCCGTGGAGAGTTTGAAGGTAACTTCTGGGAGAAGGGGGTCAGCTTACAAACCCTTATCCCATGTCCCCTGAGAGTTCTCCCCTCCCCCCCTGGCAGTAATAACAACGATAATCAGAACCAGTGTTGATGATTTACCACGTAGCCCTTAACTGTATTAGCTCCTTTGGACATCATCGTCCCATGAGAATTGCTATCCTCACTGTACAGAGGTGGTTACAGAGGTTGGTGAGTGGCTAAGCCTGGAACCTCGGCTCTGAGCCACTTTGCTGTTCTGCCTTTGCTGTCTGGTCCAGAGCCCAGCTTTGCCACTCACCGGCTGTGTGACCTCCCCAGCTGTGTAAACCCAGAGATGAGCATCCCTCACTCCCTTTCAGGTGTCGTGGGAAGTGAGGTATTCTATGTAGGCTGTCAACGCAATGCCAGGCACATGAAAGGTGCTGGGTGAGTGGGAGCATAATTAACATCATGATTGTGAACTTGACTTGGCTGCTGTCATCCCAGGGCAGGTGGGAAGCTGCCTTAGCCTCCATGTCTATGCCCATATCCCCAGCCATCCAGCCTGAGGATTTAGACTTCTGTGCCAAGCCTTATCCTCCCCAGCGCCTGGAGAGAGAGTCTGAAGCATCCAGCTGCTAGAAGCCAGAGAGATTAGCGTGGGAGGAGAGAGGAAAGCCGCAACAGCCCCTGGGGGCAGCTTAGATCTGAGCTCATAGATGCAGGCCGAGGGGGCAGGTGATGCAGGTACCAGAGGGGAGGACAGGTGTGTGCACCTGCAGCTTCTGTGCCTGGGTCCTGATTCTCCAGGCCTCTCTCAGGGTCAAGACCCCAGAATCTCCTAAGCAGCCTTGACCTCAGAGGCTCCCCTTTTTACCCCAGTTCATTGTGATTATTAGAAAACTAGTCCATGTTCGTGGTCACAGATTTTGAAAGTAGAGGAAAAAAAATCATCTGTGATTGCACCCACCTCAAGGTTAAAATTGGGAATGTACATTGTGATTTTCATTTTTATATAGAGCTGTAAATGTTTCAAAATGTGTGGGGGGGATTTAAAAATCCGTGTTTGTTGTAAGTAATTGGAACAATACCTAAGTATGTAGGATACAGTGTGAAATTTCTCCCCTGTGACACTCCTCTCCAGAGGTCACCACTGTTCACAGTTCACTAAAGGTCTTTCCAGAGCTTTGTTTAAGCGCGCGCATGCGCGCGCACACACACACACACACACACACACACACACACACGCAACTTTTAATTCGTCCAGGTAAATGAGGTCATGCTGTATATATTGTTCTGCCACTTGCTTTTTTTTACTGAATGTTTTGGATATCTTTTCAAATCAGTATGTATCGACCTACCATGTTCTTTTTATCTTTTTTATTTTTATTTTTTATTATTAAAAAAAATTTTTTAATGTTTATTTCTTTTTGAGAGAGAGAAAGACAGAGTGCAAGCAGGGGAGGGGCAGAGAGAGAGAGAGAGAGAGAGAGAGAGAGAGAGAGAGAGGAAGACACAGAATCCGAAGCAGGCTCCAGGCTCCAAGCTGTCAGCACAGAGCCTGACTCGGGGCTCAGACTCACGAACCGTGATGTCATGACCTGAGCCAAAGTCGGATGCTCAACTGACTGAGCCACTCAGGCGCCCCAATATTCTTTTCACTTTTACTTATTTATTTTTTTAAGTAGGCTCCACACCCAACGTGGATCTTGAACTCACGACCCAAAGATCAAAAGTCACATGCTCTACCAACTGAGCCAGCCAGGCTCCCCCCATGTTCTATTCAGTAGCTGCATAATATTATAATTTCCCATGACATTCAATATTGTGCTACACATCTAACAGTTACATGGTGTGCCATCATATAGCCGCCCCCTAATTTATTTAACCAGTCCCTGAGATTGCTTTTTCTTCTTTGCTATTTTATTATATTTTTAAAAAATTTTTTTAGCTTTTATTTATTTTTGAGAGACAGAGAGAAACAGAGCATGATTGGGGAGGAGCAGAGAGAGAAGGAGACACAGAATCCGAAGCAGGCTCCAGGCTCTGAGCTGTCAGCACAGACCCCGATGCGGGACTTGAACCCACGAACCCGTGAGATCATGACCCAAGCTGAAGTCAGACGCCTCACTGACTGAGCCACCCAGGTGCCCCTCTGTGTTATTTTAATCACCCCAGCTTCCTGGCCTGGGTCAATTCCACCTGACAGAGTGGCTCCAGACAGGGAGGCTTCGTCCAGTCTAACCCTTGGCCAAGTTAATCCATTCTTTGCAAGAGCCTGACCAGGCAGTAGTCTAGGCCAGTCCTTTCCAAGGTATAGGTCATGCAGGGTTAACACGAATTACACCACGAAGGGTTCAGTGCTAAGCAGCAAGGGGTCTTGCCTACAGGACTCTTCAGTACCTCTAATATGCAAACGTACATTAGGAATCTCTAAGAAGTTAGTGATAGAGCATATAGTGGTATCCAAACTTATTTAACCGGGAAGCTCTTTCTTTATGAAGGCCTTTATGGAAACAGCATTTTATGGAGTACAACTTTAGAAACTGTGCTTTAAGCTGGGAACTCCTAGCTTAAAAACTCTTCTTTAAATCTAAAAGGGTCAGCCCCAGCCCTCCTGCATAGCAGCCTCACCTTGCAAGTCAGATGCTCTAGCCATGCAGGGCAGCTCAGTTTCTCCAAAAAGAAGAGCATCTTTTTTGTTCATGCAGTCCCTTCCACTGGGAATCTGATCCTTTACCCACCGCCCCCTATGTGCTCCCCGCGATCTGCTTTAAGATCCATCTCAGGTGTTACCCACTGAAGCCTTCTCCTTACAGCCCACCCACCCCAGTGACCTCCACGAAGGCAGGGCCAGGCCTGGGTCACTGTTCTCCCCAGTGGCCGGCAAAGGGTATTGCACACAGCAGGCATTCAATACATGCGTGATGGCTGGAAGTGGGGTATAGGATCCCTCCCAAGCCCTGCCAGCCCACAGCCCCCCTCCTTCCCTGCAGGCTTTGTGGCCATGGTGAACAAGGCCATGAGTGCCAAGTTTGAGTGTCTGGTGGCAAGCGCAGAACAGCTGCTGAAGGAGCTGCCCTGGCCCCCGGCCTTCGAGAAGGACAAGTTCCTCAGCCCCGACTTCACCTCCCTGGATGTTCTCACCTTCTCTGGCTCTGGCATCCCTGCTGGCATCAACATCCCCAACTGTGAGCTTCCTCAGGCCCCTGAAGCCATCACGGTATCCCCCTGAGCCTCCAGGGTCACCCCTCCCCCTCACACACTCGCCCTGGCCACATGCTGCCCTAATCAGTTCTCCATCGCAGCCTGGTCCCCTTGTCTCGACTCCTTGTCTGTGGCCTTGATTTTTGCCCCTCTTCCGGTTCCCTCCCCGCCTTCTCCAGATGACGACCTAAGGCAGACGGAAGGCTTTAAGAACGTGTCACTGGGGAACGTGCTGGCTGTGGCCTACGCTACACAGCGGGAGAAGCTTACCTTCCTGGAGGAGGATGACAAGGTGGGCACTGGCAGCCCGAGGGTCTGGGTTGGGCCTGGCCTGACCTCAGCTGACACGGGAAGGCAGAGGGGTCCTGGGCAGGGAGAGGAAAGAGCAGGGCCAACCACTTCCCAGCCTGGTGGCCCCGTGACTTGGCCTGTTTGCTCACCTGTCAAACAGTGGAGGCAATTCCTTCCTCCTGGGTTGTTGCAAGGTTGAGGTGGGCCATGCGGTGCCCTGCGCAGAGCCTGGCATAAAGTAGACGGCGGGCCCTCTGCCTGGCAGCTGCAGTGCCTTTGCTGCCTGGCAGCTGCTTAGTGGCTTTGCGGCTGTGGTGGGGCGGCAGACAGCGTGGGTCTCTACTTGTCTTGGCAGGACCTGTACATCCGCTGGAAGGGGCCCTCCTTTGATGTGCAGGTGGGACTGCACGAGCTGCTGGGACACGGCAGCGGCAAGCTCTTTGTGCAGGTGAGAACGCGCCTGCAGCTCCCCTCCCCCGGGATCAACTCCACCCTGGATGAGTCTGCTTCAGTCTTTGCGCTCAGGGGTTCCGGGTTAGCTGGGGAAAATGGCCCCTTAATGAGGGGAGTTCCTATCTCTCCCTCCCCTAAGATGTCCCAGGAGCCTCAAGGGTGCAGGGCCTGCAGGACAGTCCAGCTGCGGTCTGAACGGGTCTGAACAGGAAGACTTGCGAGGCTCAGGCCAGGGAAGCCTGCCCTGGGGGTGTGACTCAGATAGCCCCAGGGACAGGGAGGCTGCGAGGGGCAGTCTCTGGATGCACCCAGTCCTGAGGCTGCAGCTTGGTCTGTCTTTGTTCTACTTACTGTTCCCTGGAGCCTGTACCTCTCCGGGTATTACAGGGAGTCACTTCTCCCCAGGGCAGCCCCTTCCTGCCAGCCGGCCAGAATGGCTGGAGCCCCTTTGCCAACCACTCAGGGAGTATGGAGAAGACAGACAGCCTTTCTGCCAGGCTGAGAAGAGCCCATCCTGGACTTCTAGCATGGAACTGCACAAATGAGATGACCAGAGGCGGCTGGGGCCGGGACATTGGAGGGAGCGGGGTTCTGGGTTGGGCCTGTGCCCTGTGAGTTGGGGCGCCTCACTGAGTGGGGAGGGGCCGGAGGTCAGGAGGATCCAGAGAGCAGCTCGTGGGGACAGCAGCCTGGCATTGGGCCCTGTCCAGGCTTTGAAGTCACAGGGAAATGTGGATAAATGTGGCCAGGCTATGGCCTTGGATAAGTCAGTTCTCCTTAGTGAGCCTCATTTGGCCCATCTGCAAAACAGGGACCCTGACTCCTACCACATGGGCTATTGTGAGGAATAAAAGCAAAGCCCTTGGGCTTGCCTGATACAGTAGGCCCTCTGAAAATAGGTGTTATTGTTGAGATAGTGTGCACGAAGGTTATGTGCTCTGATTCTACTTTAGAGCTGAGAGTCTCTGAGCCTCAGTTTCCTCCCCTGTGGACGAGGGTGATAGGACCTCCCTCGGGGTGGGGGGGGGGGTGGAGCGGTTATGAGGAATAAACGGCTGGTGCATAAAAGACACTTGGCACACGGAGTGGATAGCTTATTTGAGGCAGAGAATCACAGGCTGTGGGCTCTTCCAGCGTGGCAAGGGGCTGGGAAGCACAGGGGGGCAGCAGCCAAGCTTTCTGGCCCATCCACTGATACATATCTGGGGTCCAGAGATCCTAGGTCTGGGTTTTCAAGTGACGGGGGGTTCTGAGAGGGCAGCCAGTGTCACAGGACTCAGGTTTGGAGGCAGTAGCGTGCGGATGGCCCTTGAATCCCCGGGCTGAAGTCCTGGGCTGGGGCAGAGGCAGCTTTCCCTCATCGCCTCCTGTCATGACCCTTCTGCAGGATGAAAAAGGAGCATTTAACTTTGACCAGGAAACAGTGATCAACCCAGAGACGGGGGAGCAGGTGAGGGCGGCCTCGGTGGAGCCCCAGGGTGCTGGGCTGGGCGTGGCTGGGGGAGCAGCTGCCCCTAAGTCTGCTTCCTGGGCCTCCTCTCCCAGATTCAGAGCTGGTACCGGAGCGGGGAGACCTGGGACAGCAAGTTCAGCACCATCGCCTCTAGCTATGAAGAATGCCGGGCTGAAAGCGTGGGCCTCTACCTCTGCCTCAACCCCCAAGTGCTGGAGTATGAGCACCAGGCATGGGGGGGTGGGCCTGCTGTGTAGACGGAAGGTGTGCTGGCCGAGGGGTGGGTCAAAACCCAGGCAGCCTCTGACCGGCCCTGCCACCACCCTGTCCCTCCACCAGGATCTTTGGCTTTGAGGGGGCTGATGCGGAAGATGTGATCTATGTGAACTGGCTCAACATGGTTCGGGCCGGACTGCTCGCTCTGGAGTTCTACACCCCTGAGGTGTCTAGCTGGAGACAGGTAAGGACCAAGGTCAGGATTCTAGGTGTAGGGATTGGACAACCATATCTACCTACAAGGTACATGAACTGGGTTTAATCCCAGACTCTACTGCCTATGGTCGGGGGTGGGGAGGGGGGTGGGGAGGGTAAGTCACACTGTTGTGAGCCTCAGTGTCCCTGTCTGTGCAATGGGAGTAATAATCCCCCTGCCCCCTTCTGATGGCAAATCGGATGAGGTGATTTTACTATGACTGCTAATAGTTGACTTGTGTAGGACTTACTCTGTGCCCCACACGTTTCTAAGCACTTTACCTGAATTGACTTATTTGTTCCCAGTGTCAACCCCAGGAGGTAGGTGTGTTATTACTCTCATTGTAGACATAAGGCAATGGAGGCACAAAGAGATTAAGTAACTTGTTGGTAAGTAGCAGAGCCAGGATTCAAATCCAAGCGGTCTGCCTCCAGAGCTTTAGGCAAGACTGGTCAGTTATGAGATGTGTTTCGGAAATAAGGTAAGCAGTAGGGACGTTCTTGAAAGTTATACGAGTATGTTCTAAGGAGGCGATCTTATGTCATCAAAAGAGCACACGTTTTAGAGTCAGGAAACTTAGGTGTAAGTCCTTGCTCTCTGTAACAGCTGTGTGATCCTGAGCAAGTCAGTTCACCTCTCTGGGCCTCTGTTTTGTCATCTGTAAACTGGGGATCCTGATGCTCGCTTGGTCCCACTGTTGAATGCAAACAAGATGTGGAGGAGAAGGTGCTTGGTGACCTGGACTGCGGGGGACCCCCGGAGACATCTACTATCATCAGGGTGGGGTTTGGAGCAGAGAAAGGCACAGGGGTTGGTAAAGGGGAGCACAGGGCTCACGGTTCTGCCTGGGAATGGCCTTCCTATTTCCCAGGAAAGCCTGTCTTCCCTTGTGAGCAGAGAAGGGAGGAAGCATTTAAGGAAGAAAAAGGCCCACGGAATGAGGGAGAATACAATGGTAAGAATTAATTGACAGTTAATGAGCACATACTGTATGTTAGGCCCAAGCTCTTGATATGTCTTCCATCAGGGCTGCAAATGATTCCTTTCTTCTTGGCTCTGGCAGGCCCACATGCAGGCCCGGTTTGTGATCCTGAGGGTCTTGCTGGAGGCTGGCGAGGGACTCGTCACTGTCACTCCCACCACAGGCACTGACGGGCGGCCAGATGCCCGGGTCCGCCTTGACCGCAACAAGATCCGGTCTGTGGGCAAGCCTGCCCTGGAGCGGTTCCTCAGGAGACTTCAGGTAAGCAGGGGCCTCTCGCCCTCCAGACTTGCTCTCCAGCACCACCTTGTAGCCTTCTGATCATCCGTTTATTTATTAATTTTTATTTATTTATTTATTCAGTCATTCGACAAGTCTGTATACCAAGTGTTACCACGTGCCAGGCACTGAGACGAAGGGAAGGCTTACTACTGAGAAGGGAAACAATAAACATGTGAACAATTAGTGAATGAGATCATTTCAAATCATGAAAAGACCTGTACAGGCAGTAAAACTTGGTGATGTGATAGCAAGCGAGATTGGAGGGGAAAGGGATGCAGAGCCCCCTTAGCCTGGGTGGTCAAAGAAGGCTTCTTGGAGGAGATGGTGTTTAAGCTGGAACTCGAGTGGCAAGGAGGAACCTTGGCTGTGAGAAGATGTGAGAGCAGAAGAAACAGGAAGCACAACGTCTAGTTTGGGGATTGGAATGAACTTCGTGGGTTGAGGGACAGGAGGAGGCCTGGAGCTTAGTAGGTAAAGGACAGTGGTCAGCGTGGCCCTGGCTGCTCTCCCATGTCGGGATGCTTAGAGCCGAGACCTTTGGGGGTTCTGGTGTCAGTATTAACCAGCTGTGTGATTGGGGCAACATACTCTGCCTCGCTGGGCACCACTTTTCTCATGTGTTAAATGGGATACATTCCCTGCCTCACCTGGCAGGAATCACATGAAACGACATACTGAGATAAAATGTCGTGTTCTCCAAGCCAGCGTGACGTTAGGTGTGGTCCATGGATCACCAGCATCACCCAGGAGCAGGCTACAAATGCAGATTCTTGGGCACCACCCCAGACCTGATTCAGAAGTTGTGACAGCAGGGTCCAGGAATATGCATGTTTACCTGCCTGCTAGGTGAGTCTGACACTCAGCAAAGTTTAAGAGCCACTGAAGGCTCGCTCTTCATGGTGCAGCGACTTCCATTGGAGCTGGGTCCTGCCGGCTTTTTCAACCAGTAGAAGGCCCAGCTTTTCAATTCAGCAAATACCTCTGTGTTTATACTCCTGCCTATTTCCAGAAAGGCATTTTTTTTTCTTTTTTTTTTTTTAAACAATGATGTATTATTTTTTTTTTATTTTTTATTTTTTTAACGTTTATTTATTTTTGAGACAGAGAGAGACAGATCATGACCGGGGGAGGGTCAGAGAGAGGGAGACACAGAATCCGAAACAGGCTCCAGGCTCTGAGCTGTCAGCACAGAGCCCGACACGGGGCTCGAACTCACGGACCGCGAGATCATGACCTGAGCCAAAGTCGGCCGCCCAACCGACTGAGCCACCCAAGCGCCCCAAGAAAGGCATTTTTTTAAATAAAAGATATTTGGCCGTTAAAGTAAAATTAGAAATTAAACGTCAGTAGATGCAAAATGCAATATGATGTCTTAGATTCTGGAATAGAAGAAGGCCATTAATGGGACAACTAGTGAAATCTAAATTAGGTCTAGAGTTTAGTTGTTAGTAATGTACCAATTTTGTACAATGTTAACAACAGGAGACGCTGGGCAAGGGGCATATGAGAACTCTTTGTTTTATCTTTGCAGCTTTTCTGCATATCTGAATTATTCCAAAATAGTTTGTTAATAGTAATAATAATAATAACAACAACAACACGTCACTAGGTGAAGGAGTCAAATCTCCCAAATCCTAGGCCAATATTGAACTGTGACTGAGTATTGAACAAGCACAAAGTGTTCCGTTCTAGGGACTGAACCAGTTCAGTCTCTGTATAAGAGGAATCATTCAGCAGGATGGACAGTGACCTCAGCAATAGTTTTACAGAAGAAACAGAATATGGAAGCATTTCTGGTGTGGCTCTTTGTTTTATTAGCCCCTTAGTAAAAGCCAAGAGCACAGCAAGGAGACCGCAAGCAGGGAAGATGAAGGCATTTCCATAAGGAGAGACTTCAGCCGGGGTCACACACGCAGTCCATTTTGGCCCACCGTGTATTGTGAAAATTGGCGAGGTTGGGTATAAATCTGTATTCCTGTCTTCTTGGAAGGACTGGCATCAATAGGCTCAAGTCCCATGTGAACAAGAGGCTGAAACTAAGCAGGAGCCACCATATTTGGACATTTGGGCAGAGGTCCCCGTTGGTTTTCTTTACTAGAGCTCATAACCTTGTAACCCTGGGTCTAAGAGGAAGAGGCTTACCTGGTGGGAGCCCTAGCAGGAGTCCTACTTTGCCACCTGCAGATCGGCAGAAGTAAGGATCAGACCCACAAGATGTCAGATACTTGGAAAAGAGTCACATGGAACTCCCAGAAATAAACTATCCAGCTAATGAAACTAAAAATAGGCAGGTTAAACAAGTTTTAGATTCAGCTAAAGATAAAAAAAAAAATATACAGCAGGTAGCACAGAGACAAAGATAGACATTTTTTTTTTTTTAATTTTTTTTTCAACGTTTTTTATTTATTTTTGGGACAGAGAGAGACAGAGCATGAACGGGGGAGGGGCAGAGAGAGAGGGAGACACAGAATCGGAAACAGGCTCCAGGCTCCGAGCCATCAGCCCAGAGCCTGACGCGGGGCTCGAACTCACGGACCGTGAGATCGTGACCTGGTTGAAGTCGGACGCTTAACCGACTGCGCCACCCAGGCGCCCCAAAGATAGACATTTTAAAAGAGGGGCGTCTTGGTGGCTCAACTAGTTGAGCATCCAACTCTTGGTTTCAGCTCAGGTCATCTCACAGTTCGTTTTTGGGCTCTGCACTGAGCATGGCGCCTGCTTGAGATTCTCTCTCTCTTCCCCCCTGTCTCTCTCTCCTGCTCTGCTCTCTTTCTAAACACACACACACACACACACACACACACACACACACACACACACACACAACTTAAAAAGGAAAAAAAAAGAAAATTTAGAAGAGAAGTGGAGAGTCATGGGAGACAATGTGAAAAGGTCTAAGGAAGTAAACTGAAACTTTAAGAGGAAAGGAGAGAGAGAGGGAGGGGGAAGACATATTAGAAGAGATAATGGCTGAGAATTTCCTAGAACTGAGTAAAGACCCAATTCATAAGTCCATCAAGTTTTAGAATTCAGGGAGGAGAAGGAAATACATAGAAAATAGAAGGGGAAAAAATCACAAATATAAGAGCAGACACAAAGGAGCTGAAATACAACTATGGAGAAGACCAACAAGTCCAAAGTTGATTATTTGAAAAGATAATAAAATCGACAAACATTTGACAAGGTTTGTCAAGAAAAAGAGTGAAGACACAAATAAAAGTAGAAACTTAAAGGGCACATAAGTACAAATATATCAGAAACTTACGTCAATAAAATTCACTACTTTGTTGAAGTGGACAAATTCTTAGACAAATAAAACATACTGAAGTCCACTCATGAGTAGATGACTCGAATGGTCCTTCAGCCATTAAAAAATTAAATCAGTGATCTAAAGTCTTCATACAAAAAATACTAAGAGTTTTATAGGTGAATCCTTCAGAATATTCAAGTAACAGGTGGTATCAATCTTACATAAACTCTTCCAGATAATGGAAAAAGAGAGAATGTTCTCCACCTCATTTTATAATGCTAGTTTGACCTGGATACCAAAGTCAAAGATAGTTCCAAAAAGGAAAATGTAAATACCAAAATTCTAAACAAGATCCTAGCATACCAAATCTAGAAAATACCAACTTGGATTTATCCCAGAAATGCAAGGTTTATTTAGCATTAGAAAATACATTTATGAAAATCGCATATTATTAAAAGAGAAAAACCACAATCATCTCAATAAATTTAGAAAAACTCTTAAAGACCTTTTATATCCATTATGATAAAAAAAAACCAACTCTTTAAAAACTCAAGAGTTTAGGGGCATCTGGATGGCTCGGTTGAGTGTCCGACTTTGGCTCAGGTCATGATCTCGCAGTTTGTGAGTTCAAGCCCCGCATCGGGCTCTGTGCTGACAGCTCAGAGCCTGGAGCCTGCTTCAGATTCCATGTCTCCCTCTCTCTGCCCCTTCTCCACTCATGCTCTGTCTCTCTCTGTCTCTCAAAAATGAATGAACATTTAAGAAAAAAAAATTTAAAAACCCAAAAACTCAAGAGTTGAAAAGAATTTTCTTAACTGATAAAGAATTTTTCAAAAAATGAAAATAGCTGTCAACTGTTGAAACACTACAACACTCCTTTTAAAATCAGAAAGAAGACCAAAATAAAATAAAATAAAAATTAGAAAGAAGACAAAAATGCTCCCTATTTCCACTTCTGATCAACAATTTACTGAAGGTCTTAGGTTTTGGAAGGAAACGAGAAGAAAAATGTAAAGTTTAGGCATTCAAAAGGAAGAAACAAAACTCTTCGTGTTGCAAATGATATGACTAGGCAAGCCAAACAAATCTACAAATTGTTGAAATTAATAAAGAGTTTCACAGGGTTGAATAAAGTCCCAAGAGGGTTTTTCATGGAACTTGACAAGCTGATTGCAAAACTTAGATGGAAGCATAAATGATCATGATGAAGAGCCAAGGCAGTCCTGAAGCAAAACCGGTTGGGGGACTCATTCCATCAGATACCAAAATTTATTCTAAGATTATTAAGTTCAGTATAGCCCTGGGGCAGGAATAGACAAACTGACCAGTGGAATGAACCAAGAACCAGGCATTGACTCTCGTATATGATAGAAGGGACATGGTAGGCCACTGGACAAGGGAGGGACCATTTAATAAGTCATGCTGAGACAACAGGTTCTCCTTATGGAGAGCCAAACTGGATTTCTACCTTCTGCAATACATAGTCAACACCACGAGATTAAAGTCTTACATAGGAAAGGCAAAATTTTAAACTGGGAGAAGAATATCTTTATGACCTCATAGGGAAGGAGAATTTCTCTAAGCACAAGAAGCACCAGCTATCAGGGAAAAGATCAGTCCTTTTAACTACATTCAAAATAGCTTTGGGATGCCTGGGTGGCTCAGTTGGTTAAGCATCTGACTGTTGGTTTCGGCTCAAGTCGTGATCTCACAGTTAGTGGGTCAGGCTCCACACAGATAGTGCAGAGCCTGCTTGGGATTCTCTCTCTCCCTCTCTCTCTGCCCCTCCCCACCTGAAAATAAATAAATAAAAACTTTAAAAAGTAATTGGCTTTTATTGGAGAAACCTGGCTGGCTAAGTCAGTGGAGGGTGAGGCTGTTGATCTCAGTATTGTAAATTCAAGCACCATGTTGGGTGTAGAGATTATTTTAAAAAATAAAACCTCTAGGGGCTCCTGGGTGGCTCAGTATGTTAAAAGTCTGACTTTTGATTTCAGCTCAGGTCATGATCTCACAGTTCATGGGGTCAAGTCCCACTGTCTACACAGAGCCTGCTTAGGATTCTCTTTCTCCCTCTCTATGCCCTTCCACTGCATGCATGCGCTCTGTCTCTCTCTCAAAATAAATGAATAAACATTTAAAAGTTAAAAAATAAGATAAATTAAAATTAAAATTAAAATTAAATCTTTAAGATTAAACTAAAAATACAAATAAAAGGGACACCTGGATGGCTTAGTCAGTTGAGTGTCCAATTTTGGCTCAGGTCAATCTTGCAATTTGTGGGTTCAAACCCTGTGTTGGGCTCTGTTCGACAGCTCAGGGCTTGGAGCCTGCTTTGGATTCTGTGTCTCCCTCTCTCTCTCTGCCTCTTCCCTGCTCACATTCTGTCTCTCTCTCTCTCAAAAAAATAAATAAATAAATAAACATTAAAAAATTTAAAAAACAAAAATAGCTTTTACTCATCAAAAGTTACCATAAATAATGTGAGAAGATGACTCTTAAACTAAGATAGGGTATTTACCATATATGTATTAACAAAAGGTTAGTATTTAAATAAATAAAGAACTTAAAAAAAAAAAAGGTGAAGAAAGGACAACCCAACACAAAAATAAGCAAAACTCATGAACTGGAGAGGAAAATGAATGATACATCAACTTATGGGAAGACGTTCAACCTCTTGAGCAATCAGGAAAGCACAGCTTAAACCACATGAGGTTTATACCACTAGCTTGGCAAAAATGAAGAACTGCCAACACCAGCCGGGTATGCCAGGTGGTCAGGGCTGCCAGCCACTGTTTCTGGGAGCATCGCCTGGTCCAACAACTTTGGAGAACAAGGTGGGCTCATCTAAGATTGAGCATTCCCCTGACCTCTAGACAAATGATTCTCCTAGAGAAACCTGCATCTGTTCATTCTGTTCAGCAGGAGATACAAAGGGTGTCAACAGCGGTGCCAAATGGCAAACAGCACAAGCTGCCCATCAGCATGGGAAGAGATTAAATTGTTTGTGTTTATAAGTGGAATACTGGACAGCAGTGAGAGGGGTGAACTATAGCTACAGATGAATCTCAGACATAAATTGAGCAGAAAAAGCAAATCATAGGACATAAGCCAAAGTTAAAATAACATGGTTGAGAGCAGAATTTAGGGAACACAGGGAAACGATAAGCACAGAATTGGGGACTATATCCTCAGACAGGAAGCCCCAGGATGCAGTCAAGAAGGGAGCTAACTTGGGGTGCCTGGCTGGCTCAGTCGGGTAGAGCATGTGACTCTTGATGGCATAAGTTAGCCCCATGCTGAGCATAGAGCCTACTTAATTTTTAAAAATTGGGGGCATCTGAGTGGCTTAGTCAGTTGGGTGTCCAACTTCAGCTTAGGTCATGATCTTGTGGTTTGTGGGTTCGAGCCCTGTATCAGGCTCCATGCTGACAGCTTAGAGCCTGGAGCCTGCTTCAGATTCTGTGTCTCCCTCTTTCTCTGACCCTCCCCTGCTCATGCCCTGTCTCTTCTCTCTCTCAAAATAAATAAACATAAAAAAATTTTTTTTTCTTGGTGTGGGGGCACCTGTGTCAGTTAAACGTCTGACTCTTGATTTCAGCTCAGGTCATGATCTTATGGTTCATGGGTTTGAGCCTCACATCAGGTTCCATGCTGATGGTGCAGAGCCTGCTTGGGATTCTCTCTTTCTCCCTCTTTCTCTGTCCCTCCTCTGCTCATGTACATGCTCTCTCTCTCTCTCTCTCTCTCTCAAAAATAAATAAATACTTTTTTAAAAATTTAATTTTTGGGGCGCCTGGGTGGCGCAGTCAGTTAAGCGTCCGACTTCAGCCAGGTCACGATCTCGCGGTCCGTGAGTTCGAGCCCCGCGTCGGGCTCTGGGCTGATGGCTCAGAGCCTGGAGCCTGCTTCCGATTCTGTGTCTCCCTCTCTCTCTGCCCCTCCCCCGTTCATGCTCTGTCTCTCTCTGTCCCAAAAATAAATAAAAAACGTTGAAAAAAAAAATTAGAAAAAAAAAAAAATTTAATTTTTTAAAAAAAGGCAGGAGCTAAGTCAAGCTGGGTGCTGGTTGCATGGGTGTCTTATTATTTTTTATAACCCATGTATTACATTGTTTATGACCCATATGTTATAACCTAATATATATACTATATATTTTGTGTATGTGAAATAAAAAAAAAAGTGATGGTAATGCTTTCTCTGTCCACAGCTCAAATGAGACAACCAAATGAGAAATACTCGCTTCACTTTACTGGGCACTTACTATGAGCTAAGCCCTTGATCTACATTTCTCACATATTCAGCACAGTAACACCACGAGAGAGCAGATACTGTCCAGGGCTGGGCACAGTTGGCTGCAGCCCCTGGCAAAGCCCCATGGATGCAGGGGAGGTGCACTGATTCTTCCTGCCTTCCCACAGGTGTTGAAGTCCACGGGAGATGTGGCCGGAGGCCGGGCCCTGTATGAGGGGTACGCAGCAGTCACTGATGCACCCCCTGAGTGCTTCCTCACCCTCAGGGATACCGTGCTGCTCCGCAAGGAATCTCGGAAGCTCATCGTTCAGCCCAACACTCGTCTTGAAGGTAACAGACTGCTGAGCCTCCTTTGATGGGGGGCCATTCAGGGCCCCATGAGAGACGAGGCCTGGAACCAATCCCTGGGCTCAGGCTACCTGAAGTGACTCCTGCCTCTCTCCCTCCCTGCCACAGTCAAACCCCAGGCCAAACCCCAGGCCAAAACCCCAGGCCAAAACCCCAGGCCAAACCCCAGACCAAACCCCAGGCCAAAACCTCAGCATCTACCACCTCCCCGCTACACACACGGTTGTGCTGCTTATAAGACAGTGACTGGAGGTTTGAGGAAGGCCAGCAGAGCAGGGGCTAGTGAAACAGACAGACTTCAGGCTTATGGGAGGCCAGGAATAGTCCTGGAGAATCAGGCCTCTCGGTGCCTGGGGATGAGGAGAGGTCAGGGCAGGCAGTGAGTTGGAACCCTGCAGGCTGGTGGAACTCTGGGGACAATGTGACTCTGTAGAGCCCAGCAGAGAGATCAGCAGCCCCATGGTCCCTCTCCCTCCTCAAATGATAATCCTGTTTCCAGAAGCCTTGACCCTGTCTGCACTGCACTTGTACCTGTTGTATTAGAGGCCCCTAGGGTCCCAGCCTGCTGCTGCATTCACTTTCCGCTCCCCTCCTGACCCATCGTTCCTGACTCCTGTCACATGAGTTAGTGCCATACCGTGGTTACCACATGAGCTTCAGAGCTGTTCTGTGACCTTGGCCTAATCATTTAACCTCTCTTGGCTTGGGTGTCTTCAGTCATAGAGCCAGTGTTGGTTGTGTGCTGACGCTGTAGTAAACCTAAATTAAGTACTCTCTTCAAGCTCTTAGTGCTTTCCTTGGATTAACCCTTTAAATCCTGACCATAGCAGTGCCTGGCTGGCTCTTGAGGTCATGAGTTCAAGTCCCACTTTGGGCATAGAGCTTACTTAAAAAATAAAATAAAAATAAATCCTCACACCATAACCCAATGAGGTAGGTATTACCCCCGCTTTACAGTTAAGAAAACAAGCACAGAGACTAAATTGTTCAAGGCTTACAGCTCTTTACTGGAAGAACCAAGAGCCGAATTAAGAGCGCTCCTCACTACCATAGTCATGGGCAGTCGTGGAGGCTAAATGAAGTTATTACCTCCGACTGGCAAGGAAAACACATTTAAGAGGCTTATTTCCAACTCTTCACGCTGCACTCCAGAGGCTCCAGGGGATTTGGCCCGGACCCCTAGCAGGCCTCTGGGACCCCTCTTCCCTGACTCACTGGCCTCCAGGTTCATGGCCTTTCCATTTCTCCAGCCCCCTGAGCTTGCCCTGCTGCCATAGCCTTTGCGCTCAATGTTTCCCCTGCTGGGTACAGTCCTCCCCCGATCTTTGGTTGGTCCTTCTTGTCATTTTGGTCTCTGTTAAAATGGCACCTCCTGGGAGAGGCTGTCCTTGACCCCTCAACCTAAAGTGATTCCTTCATGCACTGTCACTCTCTGCTATTTTCCTTGTCTGCCTTGCCTCCATGTCAGCGAAAATGGCATATCCCCAGCAAGTAGCTAGT
The DNA here is from genome assembly GCF_023721935.1 of Panthera uncia. Classification (NCBI taxonomy): domain Eukaryota; kingdom Metazoa; phylum Chordata; class Mammalia; order Carnivora; family Felidae; genus Panthera; species Panthera uncia. The sequence goes on along the minus strand of NC_064808.1, from coordinate 5,053,410 downwards.
ATAGGGCCTGGCACACCGGAGCTGCTCAATGCATGTCAAGTGAGTAATCATGCCAGACACATAATAAATGCTCATTACAACAGCATTGCTCTGCTTGTCCAGCCCTATGTGGGCCCTTGGGGATAGAGCAATGAATCAGACCCAGGCCCTTGCCTCAAGAGTTCACAGTCCATTAGGAATAAGGCCTAGAGAGAAATGATCACACCCAGGGAGGTTAATAAGCACCCAAGAGGCCCAAACGGTGATCTGAACACTTAGAGAAGGTCACATTCACCTTCAGGGGAATCGGTGAAGCTTCTGGGGAGGAAGTGGTTAAACTAAGCCTGAAGAGCAGGTTGGATTTTCAAAGATACGGTGGTGGTGGTGGTGGTGACTAACTTTTGAGGACTTTTATGTGGTAGTCACTGGGTAAAAACTTCCTGTGATTAACTCCCAGCAACCCACTGAGGAAGTTATTACCCCTATTGAGACACAGAGGAGCTGTGTATTTGTCTGAGGTCAACAGTTAGTGGGTGGCGGAACCAGGATTTGAACATGGGCTGTCTGAACCCAAAGCCTGTGGTATTAGCTACATACACCCCACAATGCCACAAGAGCACAACAAGGTTCTATGAGTGGTAAAGCATTGGAAGTATGTTGGAGGGAAATTCTTCCCATGAGTATTCAGGGGACCCCCAGAACAGCCCGTGAGTTAAATGGGTGTCCTTTTAACTCTGCTGGGTTCAGAGATAACGATGCTAGTGATACCTAGCACCTGTTGGGCATTTACTCCATGCATTATCATATTTATCTTTTCATTTTAGAGAGAGAGTGCACAAGTGGGGGAGAGGGGCAGAGGGAGAGAGAGAGAAAATCTTAAGCAGGCTCCATGCTTAGCATGGAGCCTGACATGGGGCGCAATCCCATGACCCTGGGATCATGACCTGAGCAGAGTCAGATGCTCAACTGACTGAGCCACCCAGGTACCCCTGTGCATTGTTGTATTTAGTCACCATAGCTTCTTGAGAGAAGAGGTACTATGCTCATTCCCATTTTATAGATGAGGAAAGTGAGGCTTAGAGAGCTTGTGAAATTTTCCCAAGGTCCCACAGTAGTCAGAGATGAAGCAGTTGCTGGACTGTAAGGTTTTGGAGGTCAAGGACTATCCGTTTAACCTAACATGGCACTAGAGTATATATACTCATTAAGTGAATGAATGAATGAATGAATGAGTGCAGCAATTTATTGACTACTCCCCCTTTAACACTTCCTTCTTCATAGAGTTATTATAAGGATTAAATTAGATAATAAAACACCGAGCACGATTCTTGGCACCTGGTAACTACCTGCTTCTATGATTATGATTATCTGCTTCCCTATTAAGACCTTTCCCTGTTGCTGTTTTTTTTTTTTTTTAAACTCCTCCCCAGGCTCAGAAGTGCAGCTCCTCGAGTATGAGGCCTCGGCTGCTGGTCTCATCCAATCCTTCTCTGAGCGCTTCCCAGAGGACGGGCCCGAGTTGGAGGAGATCCTCACCCAACTGGCCACAGCTGATGCCCGGTTCTGGAAGTGCCCCAGTGAGGCCCCATCTGGCCAGGCTTGAGACCGATTTATGCAGCTCCTCCCTCAACTCCATCAAACCACGTGTATGCTAGGGGAGGAGCAGGAGCTCAGACCTTGGTGCTACCTCAGCCGAGGGTGGTGACACTAACCTCTTCCATTTGTCAGCACTTTCCAGTTTACCAAGTGCTTCTCCTGTGTTATCTCATTTGATCTGCACTGCCCTTGGTAGAGTGGGCAAGGCCAGGCTCCTTATTCTGCTTCCCAAGTGAGGGAATGGAAGTTGTGAGAAGTGACCTGTCTAGATCCTGCAGGACTCAAAACCTCTCCCAATCCAGTGCTCTTCATGTATTACTTTTATAACCAGAAAAATAAATATTAGAAACAACCACCATCTTTGTGATCTGTGTGAATCCTTGCGTTTGCCTCACTTCTCATTTGTTCCCAGGAGGGTAATGGGAGCCCTGGGGAAGGGAAGGAAGGTCAGTTTTAGGCTCCCCTCTACAATAGGATTTTGATATCACCTCTAGATGGTACAAGACAAACACAAAGAGGAACATAGAACCTTTTTTGCAGTCCTCCTTTGTGGCATTTCCTGTATTTTAAAATATTACAGGAGGGGCGCCTGGGTGGCTCAGTCGGTTAAGCATCTGACTTCAGCTCAGGTCATGATCTCGCCATCCGTGAGTTCGAGCCCCGCGTCGGGCTCTGTGGTGATGGTTCAGTGCCTGGAGCCTGTTTCCGATTCTGTGTCTCCCTCTCTCTCTGACCCTCCCCCCCCCCGCCCCCCCCCCCGTTTATGCTCTGTCTCTGTCTCAAAAATAAATAAACGTTAAAAAAAATTAAAAATAAAATAAGATATTACAGGAGACTAAAAACTATAGAAACTCTCAACGTCAGTCAATCCTAGGATTTAATCTCTTAACCCCGTGTTTTGTTTCTCCGAGCCCAGACCGCTAGAGTAAGATGGGAAGAAAGGACATAGAATCTTTCCAGCCCGTTAACCATGAGGATGAAGAGGGTAAGCAGTTACTCTCACTGCTCATAAACACTAGAAGGGCTTCCCTCCAGGCCTTGAGGCCAGAGGGTCCTGTCAATAGCCTAGAGATTCCAGCGCCCCCAAGTTCTAGCTGGGAAGGAGCAAAGGTAAAACCTATGAGCTGGGACGAGAGACTGCGCCTCAGCAGGCAGAAACTCAACCGAGTGCAGCGTCTGCCGCACGGTGACCTCCCTGCCCCGGGCCGGAAAGCTGAGTGCCCGGAACCTTTGTACGCGCGCTTCCCCGAGCCCGGGAGTTATTGGGCGTTGCGCGGCGGCTGGCCGAAGCCGGTTGCCAGGGCGACGTCTGCGAAGATGGCTGCTGCGTCTTCGTCTGATTCCGACTGCGGCCGAGCTGAGAGGTGAAGGCCGGGGTCTTCGAGGCCTCCTTTCCTATAAATGTAAAGAGGGGGTCTTGGGGCCCTGGGATCTGGGCACCTGCGGTTCTCGGAAGGCACCGGGTGTCCTTGAACGGATTTTAGGGATCAAGCAGGGAAACTGAGGCGCAAGGAGTGAATATGCGTGTGTGTGACTCGGGGTCACTCAGGGAGCCTGTGGTGGAGCCTGGACTTGGACCCAGAGGTTCTGTATCCCCATTTCAGAGCGCCCTACACACTTTACTCTGAGACTAGCCCCCTCAAAGTTTTCTTACTCTCCCTTGGGACTCAGCGCCCAACTCTTTCCCTCCTCTCCCAGCAACGAGGCCAGTTCGAAATGGCTGGACGCACACTACGACCCCGTGGCCAACATCCACACCTTTTCCAGCTGCCTGGGTGAGTCTCTGGGACCAGGAACCCCTGCTTCTGGGTGTGGGGGGTGGGGTGGGGTGGAGGGGTCAAATAATGGTTCTGTAGTGAAGCCTCAAAGCTTCTGAAACCCCGGTTTATGGCCCTTTTGTGTTTTCCAGCGCTGGCAGATTTGCATGGGGATGGGGAGTACAAGGTAAGCATATCCCCTCAGCTGAAAGAGAATTGGGGGGTGGGGAGATATCGGAAATGAGGTTTCCTGATGGCTCCAAAGGAGTTCAGCGTAATCTGGAGCTCATGTACCCTGAAAAAGTACATTTAGTGTTAAGTTTTATTTTTATGTGGACAGTGAAGAGAACTTGTTGATTTCAGAATACAGACTGCAGAAAGCAAAGCAGAACAAAATGCTGCTGGGGATTCTGCCAAGACAAAGCCTCTTAATTTTGTTAACTTGACATAATTCCTTGCTGGAAGGGCACATCCGTTGGTTGGGAGTGGGGCGTTGGAATCTGGAGAGCAAGTAGAAGGGAGGGAAGAGAGAGCTTTATGTTTATTAAAAGAGCAAGGGGCATCTGATTGGCTCAGTCGTTGATGTCCGACTGTTGTTTTTGGCTCAGGTAGTGATCCCAGGGTCGTGGGATGGAGTCCCACCTAGGGCTCTGCACTGAGAGTATAGCCTACTTGGGATTCTCTCTCTCTCTCTTTTTCTGCTCCCTCCACCGCTTGCATGCTCTCCCTCTCTCTAAAATAATAAATAAATAGGAGCGCCTGGGTGGCTCACTTGGTTAAGCGTCTGATTTCAGCTCAGGTCATGATCTCATAGTTCATGGGTTTGAGCCTCACGTCAGGCTCTGTGCTGACACCTCAGAGCCTAGAGCCTGCTTTGGATTCTGTGTCTCCCTCTCTGTCTGCCCCTTCCCTACTCATGCTCTGTCTCTGTCTCTCAAAAATAAGTAAACATTAAAAATTAAAAATATATAATGAGCATAGATTTTAAGATTAGCCATGAGTTACTAATTATTGAAACTGGATGGTGAGTATGTGGGGATTCATTATATTAATCTCTCTGCTTTTGTATATGACTGAAAACTTTAATAAAAAGGTTAAATTGTAAGTTTAATAAAAACATAAAGATAAGTAAAATATAAATAAATAAATTTTAAAATTAAAGGTACAGGTTTTTAAAAGGTTGAGAAATATTTTGGGCTTAAAGTGGGTTAACATATATTGAGTGTCCATTTCTGGACTAGACCCTCTTTGAACATTTTCACGTACATACGTACATACATACATATTATTCCCAATTTGTTAATGGGAAAATAGATTCAGAGTGAGTAAGCTTAGTGAGTTTGTAAAAAGTGGCAGACCTGGGTCTGGTTGCATTCCCAGTCATGTGTTTGTTCCACTATGGCTCAACCATGGGCACTGAACCCACAGTGGGCATGTTATTTGGGCAGTTAGAAGATAGGTCTGGAACCCTACCCTTCACGGAGAGTACAGGAGAATTCGGTGGACATATGCCCCCAATTCCTGTCCTTAAAGCATTCTGCAACTTGGCAAGTGTGCAGTGAACCTCTACTGTGTGTCAGGCATTGTGCAGACACTAAAGTCAGAAATGAATCAGGGGGTGCCTGGGTAGCTCAGTCGGTTGGGCATCGGAGCGGCTCAGGTCATGATCTCACAGTTCGTGAGTTCAAGCCCCACATCGGGCTCTGTGTTGACAGCTCAGAGCCTGGAGCCTGCTTCAGATTCTGTGTCTCCCTCTCCTGGCCCTTCCCCTGTTCACACTTGGTCTCTCTCTCAAAAATAAATAAAGACTTAAAAAATTAAAAAAAAAAAAACCCTATGCTTAAAAAAAAAAAAAAAGAAATGAATCAGTACACAGTCGGGAAGAGATACAGACACTGCCCTTAATTTATCCATCGATATGGAGTGAATACCTAGTGTGTGCTTGGCACTGGATTTATAGCAGTGAAAGGTATAGAAATCACAGCTCCAATAACTAATGTGAAATATTCGATGCTTTTGTGAAATAACTTTTAAGAGCTAGTTTGTTGATTCCCAGAATCTAGCCCAGTGCCTGGCACAAATTGGGTACTTGGTAAATTTTTATGGAGTAAACAAAAGGATGTTAAAATTGAATATATGGAAAGTATTATGGGAGCAGCAGGGAGAGAATAGTGAAATCTATCCGGAGGCACCAGGAGGCAGTAACATGTGAACTGGGTGTTGAAGGATGAAAGAAATGTATCAAGAAGGTATGGAAGAGGGGAGGGGGGAAGCATTCCAGTCAGAGGGAACAGCACAAGTAGAGGCACAGAGACTTGGAAGTTTATAGCATATTTTGAAAGAGTAAATTTGAAGTTAGAAAGTAAAAGCCAATAAAAGTAGTAGTTAAGGGGCACCTGGATGGTTCATTAGGTTCAGTGTCCAACTCTTGATTTTGTCTAAGGTCAGGATCTCATAGTTTGTGAGTTCAAGCCCCGAGTCGGGCTCAGTGCTGTCTGCTTGGGATCCTTTCTCTTTCCATCTCTCTCTGCCCCTCCCCTGCTCACGCACACTCAAACTCTATAAATAAGTAAGTAAGTAAGTAAACTAGTAGTCAATACCACTGGTTTAGACTCAGACAGACCTAGATTCCAGTCCGAGCTCCGCCACTTGCTTGAGTGACTTTTACCTAACATCTCTAAGTTAGGTAAGTTAGTTACCTAACATCTCTAAGCTTCCCCATCTGTGCAATGGGGCTAATAATAGTACCTATCCCATGAGTTGTTGAAAGGATTAAATGAAAGGATGCATGTAGTGCCTGCACTACATGCACACTGTACATTCTGTACACACTGTACACACTGCTCCTGGCACACTGTACATTCTCAGAATCCAGATGTTCTGTGGCAGCCCCCATCCTGGCTGGAGAATAGCATAGATTGGAAGGTGATGGAAAACAGGTTGGAAACCAGATCAGAGAGGCCTTGAAGGCCTCACTTGGGAGAATGGGCTTGCTTGGCAGACACGGTAGCTTGGAGGATAGTTTGGAGGGTGGAAAAGAGAGACTGGGGAGCTTGGTTCTTCTCTCTGTCCACAGAGCACATCCTGTCTGCATGCATGCTTGTGTTCTCTTCCCATTCGGAAGCCAGGCTTCAGAGGCCCAGATATGAGTTTCCAGCACCTCACTGACTTTAGCCACTGTCCACTGTCTAGAATAGTGCCTGGCATGGAGCAGGCTCTGAAGAAGTGATTCCCAAATGAATAACGAAAACATCATCTGCCACCTACTCCTCACTAGCCTTCACCAGGTTGCTTAATTCGTTACCTCATTTGATTTTCACTACAAGTGTCATGAGATAGGTATTCCCATTTTGCGGGTAGGAAAACTGAGGCTCAGGAAGTTTAATCAACTCTCCCAAGGTCATATAACTTGCAAGCCTTTTTGCAAAGTCTCCTTGCCCCACACCTTTGGTGCATTGATATAGGAGTGAATGAATGTGCACTGGCAAAAAGGCTAAGCCCAAGAAGGGGGTCAGTGGAGAGGTCTTTAGACCCTGAGCCTGGAATAAGCCAGCCTCTTTCTACAGCTGGTGGTGGGGGATCTTGGCCCAGGTGGGCAGCATCCCCGCCTGAAGGTGCTCAAAGGACCCACAGTGCTGACTGAAAGCCCATTACCTGCACTGCCAGCTGCGGCCGCCACCTTCCTTATGGAGCAACATGAACCCCGGACACCAGCTCTGGCACTCGCTTCAGGCCCTTGTGTGTATGTGTATAAGAATCTTAGGCCCTACTTCAAGTTCAGCCTGCCCCAGTTGCCGCCAAACCCCCTGGAACAAGATCTTTGGAACCAGGCCAAGGAGGTAAGTGATGTCGGGGATGGGAATGAGAAGGCAAAGATGGCCGCCACTGAGTCATCCTCATTCCCTGCCTGCCTCTGGAGCTCACAGACTTAACCTTATTCCCTTGCTGTCACAGGACCGGATTGACCCCTTGACGCTGAAGGAGATGCTGGAAGGCATCCGGTGAGAGCCCACTTTCCCCTTCATATGCCTCCCACCCCTCCCTTAACCCCCCACCCCTTCTCCTTCATCCCGTGCTTGGTCTGAACCCCAGGGCCCTGTTCCTCGACTAAATCTGCCACGATTGCCCCTCTCCTTTCAGGGAGAAGGCAGAGGTGCCTTTGTCGGTACAGTCACTCAGGTAAGGGCCCTGTGGAGGACCGGGGCTCCAGAAGCTCCAGGGGGAGGGAGTGGCTGTGGAATGGCCTGTGGAGGGAAGTAGGCCCAGGGCATGCAGGTGCCAGTTCTCTGTGTGTGCAGGTTTCTACAGCTGGAGCTGAGTGAAATGGAGGCATTTGTGAGCCAGCACAAATCCAAGTCCATCAAGCGGCAGGTAATGCCCCTTCGCTCTTTATTTCCCTATAAAAAAGGTGGGCAATTTTTTTAAAGACCTCATAACATCAGTGGTAAATTCTACAACCAACCCCCACTAGTGTCACTTTATAGTTTCCTTTCCAGCCCCTGCCACACGTAATGGTCACAAAGCGGCAGGGCCTTACGTTTCAACAGTGGCAGCTTTGAATTAACATATGTAGTTACAGAACTTTACATACCTTTTCTTCTCTTAAGAGTAAAGATAACATATTTTGATTAGAGAATAAAGAGAAGTATAAAGGAGAAATGACTATAATCTTACTACCCAGTGGTACTCATTCTTACCATTTTGGTACATTTTCTTACAAATATGCTTTATAATTTGTTTTCCTTGAGTATGTAACATTATATCTTGAGCATTTAAACAGTCTTTAAGAACTCCATTCTTGGGGCGCCTGGGTGGCTTAGTCAGTTGAGCATCCGACTCTTGATTTCAGCTCTGGTCATGATCCCAGGGTTGTGGGATCAAGCCCCGTGTTGGGCTCTGCACTGAGCGTGGAGCCTGCTTGAGATATTCTCTCTGTCTCTCTCTCTCTCTCTCTCCCTCCCTCCCTCCCTCCCTCCCTCCCTCCTTCCCTCCTCCCTCCCCCTCTCTCCCCCTCTCCCTCTCTCCCCCTCTCCCCCTCTCTCCCTTTGCCCCTCACCCCCATTTGTTCTCTCTCTCTCTCTAAAATAAATTTTTAAAAAAGGTTTAAATTTAAAGAAAAGAACTCCATTCTTAATGGCCCCTTGATTATTTCCTTAATTGTCAATTATTTCATTCATAGTTTATGTAACTGTTCACATGCAGGTCATTAGCTAAGAAATGTATCCCTTTTATTCACTTCATATTTTTCTTAATTATCATTTTCATGGTTTTATTGATGAACCTGTTCAGTAAACTCTAGTGATTCCTGACCTAGGGGCTGACCTTCAGTCCCATCCCAGAGCTGTTCTCTGCATTTTTGAAAGCCTCATGGGAACCTTCCACTTCCTGTAGAAGCCACTTGAGCCAACACATTGGCCAACGCATGCCTCAGCTTTTGGCTAGCCTTAGACCAATTCTGTGGGAAATATTGTTGTCTCCTGCTGATCAGCAGCTTAAATCCACTGTTGTCGGTATCTTTGAGTACGTATAAAATCATGAAATGAATTAATTATTGCTTCAAAGATGCAGTTTAGGGGAGTGAGGCAATCTTTCCAAGATATATGTCATAGCTATATAATTGGGAACCATTAACATCCATGTTTCTGTAACCTTTTTCTTTCCACTAGGCATTGAGAATGATTCCTCTTTTTTAATCTTAAAGATAATCACATGGGTTGCGTAGGTGGCTCAGTTGGTTGAGTGTCTGATTCTTCATTTTGGCTCAGGTTATGATCTCACCGTTTGTGAGATCAAGCCCTGAGTCAGGCTTTGTGCTGACAGCACAGAGCCTGCTTAGGATTCCCTCCCTCTCTCTCTGCCCCTCCACTGCTCATGCATACTCTCTCTCTCTCTCAAAATAAATAAAAGTAAACATTAAAAAAAAAGACACAATGAGCAGTTTTATCCAGAGAAAATTTTGGTCCTGCTAAGTTATTTTCATAGGACAAATTTCTAAAAAAGGGATCATCCTCTTCTCTTTTAAAAGTTTTCTCTCCAGGGGAGCCTGGGTGGCCCAGTCGGTTAAGCGTCCTCAGGTCATGGTCTTGTAGTTCATGAGTTCGAGCCCCATGTCAGTCTAAGCTCTGTGCTGACAGCTCAGAGCCCAGAGCCTGCTACAGATTCTGTGTCTCCCTCTCTCTCTCTGCCCCTCCCCCGCTCACACTCTGTCTCTCTCTCAAAAATAAACATTAAAAATAAATAAAAAATAAAAGTTTTCTCTCCAATCACAATTATAAAAGGAACATGTGCCCATTGTAGAAATTCTACAAAAGCACAATGAAGAAATTAAACATTACCTGTGATTTCATTGTCCAGATAGAACCAATTTGAGTAAATATGAGTTTCGCCTGCCAGCGTGTTCTTTTTCATTCATATGTTTTTAAACGAGGATTATACTAACATAACATTTTACCCATTTTTTCTCTGAATACATTAGAAGTGTTCTTTCTGTCGTTGAATCTTCTTTTAAAAGTGTGATTTTTCTTTAATGACTATGTGGTTTTTGATCAGATGGAAATTTGTAATTGACTTAAACAGTTCTCTGTTGTTAGAAAGTTAAGTTTGTTGCTAGGGCACCTGAGTGGCTCAGTCGGTTGGGTGTCTGCCTTCGGCTCAGGCTCATGGTTCGTGGGTTCAAGCCCCACACTGGGCTCTGTGCTGACAGCTCAGAGCCTGCAGCCTGCTTCGGATTCTGTCTCTGGCTCTCTCTGTCCCTCCCCGGCTTGTGCTCTGTCTCTAAAATAAATAAATATCAAAAAAAATTTTTTGAAAAAAAAAAGTTAGGTTTGTTGCCATAAATACTTGTGTACATAAAACTTACATCACATCTCTGATACTCTTCCTCCTCCTTTGCTCTCTTTCTTCCCTCCTGTGGTGTCCTTGGGGTATCTGTGGGGATGGTGGGTGGGGACCCCCTGGCTGACTCCTGGAGTTCTTCTACAGACAGTCATCACCACCATGACCACCTTGAAGAAGAACCTGGCTGACGAGGATGCTGTTTCCTGCCTGGTGCTGGGCACTGAGAACAAGGAGCTCCTGGTGTTGGACCCGGAGGCCTTCATCATTTTGGCCAAGGTCAGTCAGTATGGGGCCAGGCCCTCGGCACAGCTGAGGCCCAGGCTGCATTCCCTCCCTCTACTCCCTCCCCCATTTCCTGCCCCTAGTTCTTGGTAATACACATTGTAGAAAAATTATAAAATGTAGATGAGCATAAAGAAAAAAGTATATGTCCAAAAATACCACCACCCACAATATCTACTATTAAAGTTTTGGCATGTCTTTTTGGACATTTTTATATTGAGACACAGATATATAACTCATAAATACATTTTTTTTTACAAAAACGGCTTTGTGGTAAGGATCACGTAACCTCTTTTCACATACTAGGAACTCATCAGTGTCTTTCTATATCTGTATAAAACCACATTAGCTTCTTTAAAGGCCACACAACATCCATTATATAAATGGACCATAATTTATTTACCTTATCACTCACTGTATGTTTACATTGTTTTCAGTTTTCACTACTGTCAGCACCAGTGCAGTAGGCCTCCTTGCCCAAACCCCTGTGCATGTTTATCTAAATACGTCTTTAGGGTACGTTCCTAGAAGTGGCATAGTTTTGTCAAAGGTATAGACAAAACTGTTGCCGAGTTTCCCTCCGGGAAAAGTATACAAAAACTGTGACCAGCAGGGTGACAATGAGGAGATTGGGACTTTGGACAAGGAACCAACTCACAGGCGTTATTTCAAGGTAGGGAAAGATGGGCACCAGAAAAATTGGGATGTTTGAGCCTCTCCTTTGCAGATGAGCCTACCCAGCGTCCCCGTCTTCCTGGATGTTTCTGGCCAGTTTGATGTGGAGTTCCGGCTTGCTGCTGCCTGCCGCAACGGGAACATCTATATCCTGAGAAGGTAACTGCATCGTGGTCTGTGGGGCCAGAAGGAACATTCAGAAACCGGCTGGTTTCAGGGGCTTTGGGGCTGGTATTTGGGAGTGGAAAGAGCTGGGAACTTGGCTAGGAAGGTGAGCTCACGTGCATAGGGGGCCACCTGCAGGCTTGTGTGATGAGCAGGCAAAGTGAGAGACTGGGTAAGGTGGCTGTAGCACGTGAGCAGTGCAGTCAGTGATGGGAAGAAACAAAAACAGCCTCCCATTTGCTGTATTGCTTTATAGGTATGTGACACTTCTTTATGCATTAGGCTGATAATCATTTTCTAATTAAAGAAATATTTTGGAGGACCTACCATGTTTTAAGCATTATATAAAGCATAGAGGATGTATTGCTAAATGATATAAACTAGGGGCACCTGGGTGGCTCAGTCGGTTGAGCTCCGACTTCGGCTCAGGTCACGATCTAGCGGTCCGTGAGTTCGAGCCCCGCATCGGGCCCCTGTGCTGACAGCTCAGAGCCCAGAGCCTGTTTCAGATTCTGTGTCTCCCTCTGTCTGACCCTCCCCCGTTCATGCTCTGTCTCTCTCTGTCTCAAAAATAAATAAACGTTAAAAAAAAAAATTTAGGGGCACCTGGGTGGCGCAGTCGGTTAAGCGTCCGACTTCAGCCAGGTCACGATCTCGCGGTCTGTGAGTTCGAGCCCCGCGTCAGGCTCTGGGCTGATGGCTCGGAGCCTGGAGCCTGTTTCCGATTCTGTGTCTCCCTCTCTCTCTGCCCCTCCCCCGTTCATGCTCTGTCTCTCTCTGTCCCAAAAATAAATAAAAAAAAACGTTGAAAAAAAAAATTAAAAAAAAAAAAATTAAAAAAAAAATAAATGATATAAACTAAACATTGGCCCTGCCCTCAGGGGAAGACAGATGTTAAAGTCAACAAAGCAAGATGTATTTTGAATTGGATGCATGCTTTGGAGGAAAAATGCAAGCTCAGTGGGCAAAAATAATAGGGCCAAGGTGATCAGTGAACACCTGTCTATGGAGATAATTTGGAAGGTTAAGAAGGAGCCAGTTATTCCAAAAGTGGGGAAGAAGTGTTGTAAGCAGAGAAAACTTAAGCAAATTCAAGATAGAAAAGACATTGCCATGTGCTCCTCAAGCTTGATGGGCAGGGGGGAGGGTGGAAAGAGATGTGTGCAGACCAGGCATGGCCTGTTAGGACATGATAAAGATTTTGAGTTTGAAAACTCTTATGGGGTTTAATCAGAAGAATATTATGAGCCATTTATATTTTTAAGAGATTACTCTGCTGGGTGGAGAGTAGATTGGAAGGAGGACCAGAGACCAGAGGGAGGCTCTCGGATGGGTCATCAGATGGGATATGATCATCTTATGGCCATCATATGAAGAAAGGGGAGCCATAGCCTGTGATTAGTAGGCAGGAATTACCCCTCCTTTCTTGATAAGAGAAAGATTTAGAAGCTGGGAAACTGAAAACAGTGCATCTACACATAGCAGACTTCTCATGCATTTCTGATAAATTGCTACACTGCCTAAGTCCAGTGGCACTTCACCTAGCCTAAGTGCACTCACTGTAAACCATTAAATGCCAGGTTATCACACAAATCACTGTAGTAAAGGCAGCAGGGAGACTGGGAAAGAAAACACACTTCACGTTATCCAAGGTCACACAGCTGCTAAGTGGTAAACGTGGAAACAATACTATGGTCATCTACTTTGGGGCCAAGGTTCCTTCAGGGATAGTCTGTGGGGCTTAGAAAGAGGAGTGTCGGCCAGGGAAGGCGAGGCTTGAAGAGGCTCTGGAGATTGGAGAGTGTGTCTTTATTCCACAGAGACTCCAAGCGCCCCAAGTACTGCATCGAGCTGAGCGCCCAGCCTGTGGGGCTTGTCCGGGTACACAAGGTCCTGGTGGTGGGCAGCACCCAAGACAGCCTGCATGGCTTCACCCACAAGGTGTGGCCTTTGGGCAAGCATCATCCCCCAGCCCCTCCATGTGTGTGTCTCTGGTCCCCCTTAGCAAGCGATTCCTTCTGGTGTCTCTTTCCCTGCAACTCCAGCCACCCCTTCTTTCCACGCTGTGTCCTGAACGCTCCCAGGGTAAGAAGCTCTTCTCTCCCAGGGTAAAAAGCTGTGGACAGTGCAAATGCCAGCAGCCATCTTGACCATGAATCTCCTGGAGCAGCACTCCCGGGGCCTGCAGGCCGTCATGGCTGGGCTGGCCAATGGAGAAGTCCGCATTTACCATGATAAGACCCTGCTCAATGTCATCCGCACCCCGGTGAGCTGCTGACTCCTCTTTGTTCTGGTCCCACCTCTGGGGCTTCTTAGCTGCCTCTCCTGATCCCCACCCGATGCCCTTGACTTTTGATGTATCTCAGAAACATTTGTTGAGCATCTCATGTGCACAGCCCATGTGGGGGATAAAACAATGTCTAAATCCTGCCTTCAGGGAATTTATAATTTAAGATGACAGCTAGCCAGAGACACCGCTAATTCAAATACAAGCAAGTCTAAAGCGGAACAAAGTACTGAAAAAGCACAGAGGGGCCTAGCAACTGGGGGTGGTGGTGAAGGATAAATGGGGGTGGAACTCACAAGCCATTTCATAGCAAGTGACAGTTCCTCTGGGCCTTGAAACAATTTGCCAAGTGAATACATAAAGAATATTCCAGACTGAAAACAGCATGAACAAAGGCTGAGAGGCATGAATGTTCTTGATTAAGGAATACAGGTGGCTCGAGGAATTTGGATTAGAGTTTTTCAAACACTAAGTTGTGGGTCATTAAATTAATTTAACGGGCCACAACCAGCAACATAAAAAAGAAAGCTCAGAGGGGGCACCTGGCTGGCTGGGTAGAGCACGTGACTCTTGATCTCAGGGTCGGAAATTTAAGCCCCACATTGGGCGTGGAGTCTACTTAAGAAAAGAAAAAGAGGGGCACCGGGATAGCTCAGTCAGTTAAGCGTCCAGCTTCAGCTCAGGTCATGATCTCACAGTTCGTGGGTTCGAGCCCCACATCACGCTCCGTGCTGACAGCTCTGAGCCTGGAATCTGCTTCGGATTCTGCGTCTCCCTCTCTCTCTCTACCCTTTGCCTGCTCATACTCTGTCTCTGTTCCTCTCTCTCTCTCTCTCTCAAAAATAAATAAGCATTAAAAAGGAAAGAAAGCTCAGGTTATATCACATGTGAAACGTGTGTGTGTGTGTATGTGTAAAGTTTGAGAGCAGTTGGTTTGAACTATAGGCCTGCTGTAGGGGTGGGAGGAGGGTAAAGAGGAGAGGGACAGTAAAGGGAGGTTGGAGTCTGATGTGGAAGGCCTTAAGTTGTTCTAACCAGGAGGACAAAAGCCATGGGAATTTTTTTGGCAGAAAATAGACACGATCCTGTTTATATTTTTGAAAGGCATCAGTGTGAAGGACAGATTAAGGAGAAAGACCAGGTTGGGGACCTGTTAGAAAGGTGACCCCAGAAGCCCAATGACATTCAGTCTGGAACTGTGACTGCGGCAGTGAGATTGGATGGGAGATGAGAAATAGAGGAAATATGTCAGAGGCAGCATCGCCCCAGGCCTTACCTCACATCTCTTTATTATATCATATCTGGGGTCTCCCAGCCTTATCACTCCACCCCAGTCTTGCTCTCCTCTCCATGGTATTTTCCCAACTAAGTCCTGGTGTCTCCACCACAGGATGCAGTGACCAGCCTTTGTTTTGGCCGGTATGGACGGGAAGATAACACCCTCATCATGACCACACGAGGTGAGCAGACTTAGACCTGGCAAGAGTTTTAGAGTTAGACGCAAAGGTGACAGGCTAGATCCTAGGAAAGAAGATGTGGACGTGAAGCATAGGCAGGCCTGGGTTTGGGAAGCAAGGCTTGTAGACACATGTCCTGTCTGAGGCCAGCTCATCAGCAGTTTGGTTTCACTTCCCAGGCGCCAGTGTCTCCAGTTCACCCCAGTCTCCTCAGTGTCTGAGGAGACATCACAATATTTAATCAACATTTATTATGTTAATTAACTATTAACATCACAATAGTTAATAAGTAACTACTGAATGAACGGATGGATAGTAGGACATTAAAACATCCTTTATTCCTTCTAGATACCCAGAATCTCAGCAGGACGACAAACATGGACAGAATTGGGTCTATAATGAGGCAGATTGTTTGGGGAGGAAAGAATGGGAATGTAGGGTAGAACTGGGGAGGACAGATCTGTTTCTGTCTGTCCATTTCCCTAGGCGGTGGCCTGATTATCAAGATCCTGAAGCGTACGGCAGTGTTTGTGGAAGGGGGAGGTGAGGCGGGCCCCCCACCAGCCCAGGCCTTGAAACTCAACGTGCCCCGAAAGACCCGGCTTTACGTGGATCAGACGCTGCGAGAGCGGGAGGCTGGCACCGGTGAGTCTCAGGCCAGGTCCTGCCTCTTCCTTCTCCATTGCTCTAAAGCAGCAAGAACTGGGTGAACCCGCCTGGGTGCCCCAAGCACTGGGCAACCAGGCAGCTTTCCTGCCTCTGGAAGTCCAGAGACAGCCTAGGAGGTGTCCCCTGCCTCCAATAACTGCCCCAAGGTGGGAGATCCTGTGGGTGAGGGCACACGCCCTTCGAATGCAGAGGAGAGAACACTTGCTTCTAGATGCAGGAATTCTCATGAGAGAAGCTGAATTTGACCAGGGTTCTTCCTTTTCCTATTCAGTTTTTCTTGCTCTTTCATTCATTCTTCCCTTCATTCGGTACCCAGGATTATGCCAGGCCTTGTGCCAAATGCCTTGAAATAGGTTTAGAAACCTACCTTAGGAACTCAGTCTACCTTGCTAATTTCACATGCGTGACAGATGTAGAAGAGGTCTCTGCAAAGGGCTGTTGAGACTCACAAGGGTGAGGAAGTTTGCCTGGGCGCCTGGGAGAGGCTTTAGAGAGAGGTGACACTGGACTTCACCCTAAAATGATTATAAGTCCAGCAGACAGAGAAGGATAGGGAAGGGAGATTCAGGCAGAGGCGTGAGTAGAGTCACAGGATCCTACCTGGATTTAAGTGGCATCTTCCACGTGGTCGCGGGTGTAGTGCAGGAAGGCCAGGGGGGCCAGAGCAGGGGCTGGAAAGGCAGGGCAGAGCTGGCTCCGAAAGGGCCTGGAGTGCAAAGCTAAGATGTTTGGTTGATTCTAGGTAGTGGGGGCTGGGAAAGATGTTAAGCCGAAAAATACAGTGACTCGACCAGCTCTGTCTTATAAAGAGACCTTGCTGATAGTTTTGAAGGGTAAATTAGAGGATAAAAGAGCTAGCAGGCTGTTGTAGCTGAGAGAATCCAAGAGAAACAATTGAAACATTCAAGAAATAATTAGGAAGTTCTCTAAAGTGACCAAATGTAAAATATGCAAAATTCAATAATTTGGTATATACCAAGTTGGAAAATCCAAAGTTTCCATTCACAATGGCAACAAAATCCCTAGAAAATGTCAGTCTAAGAAAGAAAGTTATAAAACTGCTCTCAAGAACGTAAAAGACCATCTGAATATTTCAATGATGAGACTCTCAGGGTAGCAAGACCTAATGCTTTAAAGCTGCTGATTAATTAACAGCTTCTAAAATTAATCTAGGAACATAGCAACGTTACAGTGAAAATCCCTATAGGGTTTATTTTGAGGACTTGACCAGTTGATTTTCAGTAAATCTAAGAAATTGGGGGATGGAATTTAAGAATGAGGGGACCTTTGGCGTGTCTGGGTGGTTCCGTCAGTTAAGCATCCAACTCTTGATTTTGGCTCAGGTCACGATCTCATCATCGTGGGTTTGAGCCCCTCCTCAGGCTCTGGGCTGATGGTGCAGAGTCTGCTTGGGATTCTCTCTCTGCCCCTTCCACCACCACACCGCCCCCCCCCCCCCCAAAAAAAAAAAAAATAAAAAAAAAAAAAAAGAATGAGGGGACATAGCCTCTCAGCAGAAGGAACTATATGAACTAGAAAGCTGTAGGAATTAGCAGCTGTGGTGTGATACGGAGATTGATATCGATCCAGGGCACATTTAGAAAGTCCGGAAACAGACCCTCGTGTATGGGAAAAGTCAGTTTATGTTAAAGGTGTTGTTTCAAATTAGTGGGGAAAGGAAAGCCTGTCCAAAAAACATAATTGGGACTGCATGCTTCTAGAAAAAAAAAAGTTCGAACTCTGCTTCGTACCAGACACAAAAATGAATTCTGAGTAAATTAAAAATAAGTTGTAAAAGTACTAGAGGAAAAAGGAAAGACTAATAGACGGGCTAACAGGCTAACGTCCAGACATGAGACCTCTGAGGGGTGGGAGGCGCCTGACACGCGTGGAAGGGCGAGGACCAACTGGCAAGCCAGTGTGCTAAGCCTGGAAGAGGGTCCCGGGGGAACGAAGAGGGCATGGGCTCTGGAGGCGGCTTTGAGGAAGAGTCCTCAGACCTTGGCAAATGAGTAACCGTGAGAGGTGAGCCTGGGCACGTTGGTGGATGGGGACGCAGTGACGGAGTCGGGGGAATGACGTGCGTGTCCGCGGTGTTGAGTTCGAGATGTCGATGGGACGTCCGGGTGGTGACCATCAGGCAGCTGGAAGCAGGACTGAGAGTGGACGTGGGCCCGGTCCTGAGCGGGGCACTGCAGCCTCGGTAGTGACAAGTCCCCACCCTCAGGAGCTCGAAGCTGTTCCTCAGTGGAGTGCTCACAGCCGGGGCAGGGCATAGAGGAAGAGGACCAAGGACAAGACTTAAGGGAACACTAGCCCTTAGGGCGAAATCGAAGGAGCCATCCCGGAGAGTGGGATTGTGCAGTGGTAGGAAACCAGAAAGCAGGAGGCAGCCAGCGTGTGGCCCACAGCGTCCAGTGTCACCGGACCGAGGCCAGGCTATTGCACCTTGGTCCTCCCTTTCCCACGTTCCCAGCTCCTGCGGCCCCTGCCTTCCTCTTGTGCTGTCTGAACAGCAGCCCGCGCAAGACACCCTCTCCCCTGCCTCTGCCCCCTCCTTCCCTCCTTCCCTCCGGCACCAGCCCTTTGTGCGCCTCTCCTCAGCCATGCACCGGACCTTCCAGACCGACCTCTACCTGCTGCGCCTCCGGACTGCCCGCGCCTACGTGCAGGCCCTTGAGTCCAGCCTGAATCCTGTATCTGTGACAGCCCGGGAGCCCCTCAAGCTGCACGCTGTGGTGAGCACCCAGGGCTAGGGGGCAGTCAGGCCACCTCAGGGCCAGAGGGGCAGAGGGCAAGGGTGGGTAGGAACCCCTCAGCCCCAGAGCCAGTTCTGAGCCCACTAGGCCTTGTGCCCCCTTCTCCCCTCCCAGAGGCCCAGAGACCAAGTGTCTGTCTTCCTGTAGGAGAGTGCTCTCTCTCCTCCCCTCTGCTGTGCTGCCTCTTCCCCTCAGCGGGCCGTGGAGTGGGCCACACTCTCCAGCTCCTTCAGCCCATGCCGTGCCTCAAAACAAGCCCCCGCATTTGGGGCAGGGCACACAAGTAGTCACCTTGGGACATTTCTTCCCAGGACTGGAGGGACTCTGACGGCTATGGTACAAGGAAGAAAGCTGTTTGTTTCAGTAACTGTGGGCAGCTTGGGGCCTAGGACTGCCTGCTACAGGGAAGGGAAGTCCTGAGACGTGCACGGGAGGAGGAGACCCTGCACTCAGACACAAGAAACCTCAAGGTCATCTGGGCTAAATGGGTCCCAGAGGCGTGCTGTCTGACTCAAATGGGTTTCCAATTTCTCTTTCCCTAAAGGAAGTAGATAGATAGAGGGAGAGGCTACAAAGCAACTGAGAATGAAAGGGAGGAACATGAAATCCCTGTGCCTACCCTAGGGTGAGAGTGGGAGGAAGTCAGATCCTGGGAAGAGAGCAGCAGGGACAGTGGTGAGGCCATAGGTGGGAGCTGGGCTTTCATCTCTGGGCCAGCTCTGCCTCTGACCAGCTTCCTGAGCAGTCTACGTCAAGCCCCTTCCCCCACTTGGCCTTTGCTGATCCCTGTACAAACAGGAACTAGCCTCTGGCCTTCTGAGGGGCCTTTTGAGGGGCAGGACGATACATTAGAGCAGTTGGCAGAGAGTAACTCGAGAACATTGATGACAAAGCAGGAGGACAGGGCCAGGGCACGTGGGATTCAGTGCCCAAGGCCACTGTTCCTAAGGGCTTCCTCCACCCACCCCACCTTCTCCACAGGTTCAGGGCCTGGGTCCCACCTTTAAGCTCACACTTCACCTGCAGAACACCTCAGCAGCCCGACCCATCCTGGGGCTGCTGGTCTGCTTCCTGTACAACGAGGTGCTCTACGCCCTGCCCCGGGCCTTCTTCAAGGTACTGGGCTGCCCCACTGAGACATGGATTGAGGAAGACCAGGCTGGGGCCTGATTAGGTGCCCACAGAGCCCTAACAGGTCAGTGGTGAGGGAGCTGGCAGGTGGCCACAGCCACAGACCAGGCTGGGGTATGGCAGGGTCCTCCCCTGGGGAGAATGCCCAAGACCTGCCTTGGCTGCTTTTCTCCCGGCCTGAGAGAGGTCTCAAGGAGCCACACAGAAGGTTCTAGGAGAAGAGCCAGAACCCAGAGCCCATCCTGCCTCGCAGCCATGCCTGCGGTGGGAATGGGAGCCTCTTTCTGCCCCAAGGAAAATTTTCCACAGAGTGAAGGGCCTAATTTCCCCCCCAGATCCAATTTGATCCTAAGTTGGGAGGACCAGAGGCTGAGAAAGACTCTGGGATTGGTCTGAGTTTAATCCTGGACATACATGTGGTCCTCGAGCGTCCACTCCCCTCACTGAACCCATATGCCCTGTGAATGGGCCCATCAGCCCCACCCGCCCTGCCAGGCCTATGCTGAATTCAGCTGCTATAGCAGGTGTGAGAGTGCTTTGGAATCTGCCAAACACTGTCCAGGCATGAGAGCTGATTTCCTTACCTGTCTGTCGCCAAACCTAGGTCCCCTTGCTGGTGCCAGGGCTCAGCTACCCACTAGAGACCTTTGTGGAGAGTCTCAGTGACAAAGGCATCTCGGACATGATCAAGGTAGGTCGCCCACTGTTGGTACCACGTCGGGGAGACAGTGAGAGTGAGGTGGACAAGGCCCCCACATGGCTGCCAGGTCCGGGTGGGTGTCTGCAGCCTCCCCATCCCCTTTGACAGAGCCCTGGTGGCCTGTCACGGGGACCAGTGCAGACCAGGCTGGGCTTGGCCTTTGCAGGGAGCAGGAAGTAAAGGGGGCATGCCCCTACTGCCACGGCACTTCCTCCGTAGGTGCTGGTGCTTCGTGAAGGCCAGAGTGCACCCCTCCTGAGTGCCCACATCAACATGCCCGTGAGCGAGGGGCTGGCAGCCGCTTGACCCCTGGACTGGTGTTAAAGCCCCTGTAGAATCGGGACCAGGAAGATTCAGCCGCTTCCACTCAGCTGGGCAGAGTCAATGGCCCAGTCCCCGAGCAGCAGTATGTTGGGGCCACGGTTTCCTTCTCCTCTCCTAAGTGTCCCCTTTCTCACCACCCTGACTGCTGGGTGACCGATAGCAGCAGGTCAGTGAGTACCCAGGAGGTTCAGCTCCTTCCCCCTCAGGAAAACCCAGGCATTTGCCCACCGGACTACTGCTGCCCTTCATCCTCCCCACTTTTGTCCAGAAATCACCCCCAGGGCCGAAGGAAGATCTCTGAAGTGGTCAAGGTGAGATGAGGGGGCTCGGGCCCAGCCTTCTCCTTTGCTGCTTTCTGTAGGCACATTACTCCTGGGTTGCTGCAGGCCCAGGCCAGAATTGGCCACGGCCTGGCCTGGGGTAATCAGAGGCTTTTCTTGGGTGAGACTGAGCCCCCTGTTGCTCCCTGGGGTTCCAGAGGCTTGTCTGATGCTGGTCCAGATTACAGGCAAAACACATGCTCTGATTTCTCCTTGTGAGCCAAACAAGGGAGCCTAGGGAGTAGTTGCCTCCCCACAGGGGCCTTTCCTGAAATCTTGGGCTCAGCCAAAGTCTCAGGCCTGTGATGCTCCATGAAGATCGCCAAGGGAGGAGGTGGTGCCAGGAAAGCATAGGGCGCCCATGCCAGGAGCTAGTGGCCCCAGCCCCCACCGGGCTTCTGAACACCACACAACTGCCGCTCCTGACTTGGTCGCTCGTGTCCAGAAAGAGCGTCCCAGGAGAGGAAGGCTCAGTTAGAGCACAAGTGGGGCTGGGGTGCGCAGGAGAGGCGTTTCCGGCCCCTGGGGAGGTGGCACAGGAGGCAGAAGCCCAGAACTGCTCTTCTGTGCCCTGGAGCCCAGATCAATCACGTAAGTGGAAAGTTTACTGGGCAGTGGCATTAGCTGGAATGGCATGGACCAGAGGTGTTGAGTGAGGCTAAAGACTGAGGGAAAGCACATGTTCAGACCACAAAGGCCCTAGACCCACAGTCCCGGACCTCAGTGCCTCCTGAGCCCTGGCCAGTGTCAGGCTGGTGCTACCAGGGCCACCTTGAGCCACTTAGGAGCCAGGAACCCTGCTCCCTGAGCACCTGTCTTTTCCTCTGTATGACCAGGTACAGCCTAGCATATGGTACCTCAGGCTTGTGGGAAGTAACCAAATCCTTCTAGGCTGTAGTTTCCCCACATGTAAAATGAGGCAGTTTGTGACCAAATTGAGCTCTAGCATCCTGTGAGCTTGGCAGCCGCTCTAGAGGAAATGAGGACTCCACTCCAGAAAGGGGGGATTTGACAGGAGTAACTGCAGGGCTTTTGCCCTTGAGACCAAGGGCCCCACACTAACTGCCATGGCCGGGCAATAACCTCTTGTCCAGGACCCCAGCAAGGGATTGGGGTGACACAGCTCTCAGCTCACCCCAAACCCTCCCAAGGAATGCATTCTGGGGCCAGGTTAAGAAAGAATGGGGTATGGGCCAAAGAAAGAGCCCATCCCCCTCCTCTGTGCAGAGCCTGGCCGCTTGTAGACATAGATTAATTGGGTCAGGGTGGTGAAGGGTCTCTAGATCAAGCCAAGTGAGTCACAGTTGGACGAAGCGGGAGGTTTAACCTGCAGAGCTTCCTAAGAGAGCTTGGCAGAGATGGAAAGGCCTGCTCTAGAAGGTAGTAAGCCCCTTATCTCTGGAGCTCTGTCACTGGGGCTGGGCTAGCTCTTCACTGGGCCATATGACCATACAATCTCTTCTTCCCCGATCATGTGATGACTGTGTGAGCTCGGAACACCAAGTCTAGTTTGTAGCTATTCATGATGATGGAAGTGGAGAAGCTTCCTATGCCCAGCACCTAAAGAGAGTTTGTGTGATGTAATACTATGTATCTATTATTAAAAATACATGAACTGCACTGATGTGGACAAGTATACATAAAGCAATATGAAACCAGGAACAGTCATGGCACCCAGTGCACTCACTGGTTGGAGCTCCAGGAGATTGTGTACATTAGGGATGAGGGAAGTTATTATCTTTTAAAAAAGTATTTATCTAAAACCACGTACCTACTTAGTACTATGGAATTCTCCCCATTCCCCACTACTGCTCCCTTGCTACAATCATTTTCAGTTCTCTTAGCTATTTTTTTAAGTAATCTCTGCATCCAGTGGTGGGGCTTGAACTCAACCCCAAGATCACGAGTCGCATACTCCACTGACTGAGCCAGCCAGGTATCCATTAGCTATTTATCTTAAAAATATGCTTATACTACTCTTGCTTGATTTATCATTCTAGACACTATCTGTTGCGTCCCTATTGTAAAAGGCGAGGCTTTAGCTCTCTTGTGGAGTACTTTGCGCTTTTTCTCCCCAGTTTTTAGGTAAATCAATACTTACTGTTTAGATGGCTGTTTATCTTACTATATGAAAGTTATTCCCTGCAGAGCCAAAATTGGGATATAATTAAATTACCTTTTAATTTTTCATGGAGTTAATAATTGCCTTTTTTTTTCCATTTGGTTAGTTTTCTGTATGTAGCAATTGTTCATTCTTCCCTCATCCATTCTGACAGTTTGTTTTTCTGGATACTTTCCATCATCCCCTGCCTCAGTGAGGACTGTTTGCTCTCTAGAACTACTGCAGACTATTTCTCCTGACTAGAGCCTCTGACTCCTGGGCCCCTTCTCTTCATCCTTACAGTTCTTTTACCCCTCATTTGGTGGAGTGTATCCACAGTACTGCCTTTAAAAAGTCACTAGAGTTAAAAAAGTTTAGTTTAGTACACTGTCTAAAAATTTCTTTATCCCATTCACATACATGTGTGATAGCAGGTCATAAAATTTGAAGTTGAAAATAGTTTTCATGCAAGAAAATCATTTTTACGGCGGTATTCCCTTGTGCTCTGATTTTTGGTAATGCTGTTGAGAAGTTGCATGCCATTTTTGCTCCTGGCCTTCTTGTTCTGAAATGTCAGGACATGACTTACATGTGTGTCGTTATTTGTTGTGCTCTGAGGTGGAAATGTATATCCCTCACTTCTACAAAATTTTGTTTCTTAAACGATTTCCTCCCATTTTCTCTCTTCTCTCTGGAATTCTCACTAACCGAGCACCTGATAAATGGGAATTCCAGAGAGAACAGGAATGATTGTCTGTTTTTCTTCTCTCTTCTCTCATATTGTCTTTCTATCCTATGTTCTAACAATTTTTCTTTCAGCTCTTCTCTGGAACTGTTTTTTAAAATTCCACTATTTTAATTCTCAGCTCTTTCTGTTCTGTGGTCAATCTTTATAATGTCTTTGAAAAGATATAGAGGTCACCAAACCATCAGTCAACAAGTGACTTCTATAGACTTATTTCAACATCAGCAGAATACACATTTTTCTCAAGCTCACGTGGAACATTCACCAAGACAGACCACATTCTGGTCCATAACGTAGGCCTTCACAGATTTAAAAGACTGGAAATAATATTACAGTGGAATAATACATTTCTCAGGTCAAAATGGAATTAAACTAGAAATCACTAACAGAAGGGTAACTGGAAAATCCCCTAAATTTTCATCATTTCCCCCAAATACGTGGAGATGAAACAACACCCTTCTAAATAACATGTGGGTCAAAAAGAAATCTCAAGGGAAGTTTAAAAATATTTTAAACTAAATGAAAATGAAAACACACTTACCAAATTTGTGGGATACAGCAAAAGCAGTGCTTAGAGGGAAACTGGTAGCATTGATCTGAAATCAGTAATTTAGAAGTTTCCACTCTGGGAAACAAGAAAAAGAAGGGCAATTTAAGGAGTGACTTGGTGGCTCCGTCGGTTGAGCATCCGACTTCGGTTCAGGTCATGATCTCAGGGTCCGTGAGTTCGAGCCCCGCGTCGGGCTCTGTGCTGACAGCTCGGAGCCTGGAGCCTGTTTCGGATTCTGTGTCTCCCTCTCTCTGCCCCTTCCCCGCTCATGCTCTCTCTTTCTCTCTCTCAAAAATAAACATTAAAAATTAAAAAAAAAAAAAGTACTGGAATTACCAAACAATATAAGATGTGTGTTTTTGATATATTTAAAGAAAAAGATCCTAAAATAGAAGTAGAGAGCATATAAAATGACCAAGCAAATCTGAAAAGCAAACAACTAGAAGGAGAAATAAGATATTTGACATGTAAAACTCAATGGAAGAGTCGGCACAACCACTTAGAAAAAAAAAAAAAAACTAAATAGATTGGTTTCAGAGCTGAAGAAAGACCTAAAGATATGTGGAAATAATCCAGAATGCAAAAAACAAAAAATATGAGTTATTAAGAGACAAGGAGGATGGAGTAGAGAGGTCCAATCAGTTTCAGTAGAGGCAGAGAAAACAGGTGAAGGTGTGGCTAAGAATTTTCTAGAACAGATGAAAGACAATTCATAGAATCAGGAAACCCAAGGAATACCATTAGGGTAAATACAAAGACAACACCACTTGGGCACATCACAGTAAACTGCAGAATGTCAAAGACAAAAAAGTCTTAAAAGTGTTGGAGACAAAAGTGTCTTCAAAGGGGTAACAACAAATAGATAACAGCTGATGTTATTAATAGCAACAATGGAGACCAAAGGAATATTTTCAACATATGAGAGGAAATAACTATTAACCTAGAATTCTGTACCCAGTAAAAAGTAACTTTAAGTAAGAAGGGTGATAAACTAAAAGCGAAGAAAAGGTGGGACAAATAACAAAGTAGAAATCTTTCCAGGTACATCAATTACGATAAATATAAATGTTTCAACTGGAAGACAGTGTTGTCTAGATTTAAAAATCCATTTATAGGTTGATCTCTTCTTTCTAAGATTTTTTTTTAATAACCTCTACACCCAATGTTGAGGCTCAAACCCACAATCCTGAGATTGAGTCACACGCTCCACTAAGCCAGCCAGGCGCCCCCATCTGTAGGCTGATTTTACAAGACAATTGAAAGTAAAAGGATACAGATTATTTTAATGTATTTGGACTAGAAGGGAACTTAAGGGGCATCTGTTTTATTATTTATTTATTTAATGAAATTTGTCAAATTAGTTTCCATACAACACCCAGTGCTCATCCCAACAGGAAGGGGCATCTGTTTTAAACCCACCGTGAACATATTTTATAGTGAAATATTGAAATGATTTCTTCAAAGGCCAGAAACAAGTCAGGGTGCCCACTACTTTTCCTCTACCCATACAGGAGGGGCAAGAAGATTAAGAGGTATAAAAATTTTAAAGGAAAAACAAAACTGTCTTCTCACAGATTATTTTATTGTAAACATAGAAAACTCAGAAGAGTTTATAAGTTAATGGTAAGTTTTTGGTTTGCTGTACACAATCTATTTGCATAAACCATGTATAATAACAAAACATTATCAAATACTTAATAAATCTAACCATGGGGCGCCTGGGTGGCTAAGTCGGTTAAGCGTCTGGCTCTTGGTTTTGGCTCAGGGCATGGTCTCACGGTAAGTGAGTTCGGGCCCCGAGTCAGGTTCTGCACTGACAGTGCAAAGCCAGCTTGGGATTCTCTCTCCCTCTGTCTCTGCCCCTCCCCCACTCATGCGCTCTTGCTGTCTCTCAAAAATGAATAAAAAAGGAAGCAATGTGGGGCGCCCAAGTGGCTCAGTAGGTTAAGCGTCTGACCTCAGCTCAGGCCATGATCTCACAGTCCGTGGGTTCGAGCCCCATGTCGGTCTGTGTGCTGACAGCTCAGAGCCTGGAGCCTGCTTCGGATTCTGTGTCTCCCTCTCCTGCCTGTCCCCTCCTCACACTGTCTCTCTCTCAAAAATAAATAAACATTAAAAAAGAAATCTGACCAAAAGAGGCATGATCTTTATGAGAAAAAGTATATAATTTTATTGAAAACATCTAATAGATACACCATGTTCATGACTGAAAAATGCAATTTCATATAGATGCTGATTTTCCCCAAACCGATCTGTAAATTCAGTTGGGTTCCATTCACAATCTCAAAGGGATTTTTATTGGTGGAACTTAACAAGTGGATTCTAAAATTTATGTGGAAGAGCAAGGACCACGGATGGATCTTAGGGAGTCACACAACAGGGGCAGATAAAATGACCCGTGAGACAAAATGGGACAAATAAATTGCGGTAGATTCAGTGGCTCACTATCCAGCAAGGAAAAGGAATGCCCCACAGCTATACACATTGATTTGGATAAATCTCAGAAACATAATACTGAGTGACTGAATAAACGGTATGATTCCATTTATATAAAATTCAAAAACATGCAAAACCGATACAGACCTAGGTAATGCAATTACAAGGCAAAGCAAGGGAATGGTGAAGACAGCACAGTGTTTTCTCGACCAGGGAGGGCACAGCGGGGACTTCAAAGAAGTGGGTTCCATCTCTTCTTAAATGGGGCTGGGGAGGGAGTTTCTCTTTATTTTATAAATATCTTCTTGCCTCTCCTTACTATTTAATTAAAAAAGAAAGAAAGAAGAGAAAGGAAGAAAGAAAGAAAAAGAAAGGAAAGAAAAAAGTATTCTGGAGGGGTAAAGCAGCACAGAGTGCCAGGCACACCACATTCCTAACAGTTACAAAATAGTTCTTGAACATGCCATTTGGAAAAAACGAAGCCCTAGCAGCTCAAACCTCTGTGGGCATGGGCAGGGCCTGTCAGAAGGATGGACTTCTCTGAGGGTTCCTGGGTGACAAGCCTGCCGTGTCACGGGATGACAACCCCCCACCCTTGGCAGCATCTGTAGACTTTTTCACTTAACCCCGTTTTGGGTCCAACCCCTCCCCCCCCACCCTCCCCCAGTGCCCCTGAGACCCAAAGCTTCTTCGAATAGCACCCATCTCTACCCTAGGAGGATAGCTGCTTGGCTGCCAGGGGTAGGGAGTGCCCTGGGGGGAGGGCAACCCAGTTGCCCTTTGGATCAGTCCCCCTACTGTCCGTCCCAAACCTTGCCTTTCATGGTGCCAGGAGAGTTCCTGAGCCTCCAGGGCTCTGGGGGACAATTTGGCTGCTTCTTGGCCCCTCCTTCTAGGAACATTTAATTAATTTCTAATTCTCTGCTAAGAGAGTTTATGAGCCTCCATCCATTTCCCATGTTTCAAAACATCATCAGGTCCTTTGGTCTATTACTGTCTCCCTCCTACTTTCTCTCTCCTTGTAAATTTATACCTGTTTTATTTCTTTACTCTCATTTTAGATTTTAAGAGGAAACAGAGGTAAACCCATGTGTTTAAACCTGCCACATTTAACAGGAAGTCTATTTACTATATTTAAATAAAAATGTTTAACAGGTAGCTCCAGAGAGGAAGAGCTTGGCCTTCTGAGCATCATCCTTCAGATGCTTGAACATCTCCACCTGATTTCTCTGCCTCGGTTTTGCCTACACACTTTCCTCAGCTGTGTAAGGACGAAGGAGAAAGCACAAATATCTGGGTTCAAATCCTGACTCCTCCATTCACTGCCCCATGATCTCATCCCATCAACTCTCATAACTGCTGCCTCCGGTACCAGATTAGTCAAAAAGAGGCACAGTGAGTGTCGTGGAGATGCTTCTAATTATAAAGCACTGAACCAGGGAAAGAATGTTGCATTCTCTTTCCCTGGGTCCCTACATGCAGCCCTGGCCTGCTGTGCCCCAGCTCTGGCCCCCACCAAGGCCACAGGAGGCAGAGCCCTGGCCCCTCATGCCCTCAGGCATTCTGTGGGTCCCAGGCCTGACAGTGAGAGGAACCAGAAACCTAGAAAGATGGAGGGAGTCCAAGAACCAAGTGGGCGCTTTATTAACTTGGCAAAGGGGTGACTAGGCTGGCCAAGCAGCCCCTTGCCAAACCTGCCACTCTGCCAGAGGGCCAATGAGGCAGAGCTGCAGGGCCCAAGCCCTGGACACTGGAGTCCAAGCTGGGCAGGGGCAAGGCCAAGGATGGGACTGGAGTTGCCAAAAGGCATTAAGTACCAGTGCACCTCCCCTCCTGAGGTTAGGGATGGGCCTGAGATGAGTTAGGAGCCCCCTCTCCCGCTCCCCTCTTCCCGAACAGCTCTGGCTCTTCCTGGAGTCAGGAGGCTGTGAGGCCCACATCAGCTGCAGTCTGGAAGGTGATCCCGTCTCCGGGCAAGGGGGAGGCCAGGAAGGGCCAGAGCCAGACAAGGACCCAGCGGGGCCCCAGGGCCGCCTGCAGGTTGTGGCAAGGGCCCAGATCATAAGAGTGCTGGCCCCGAGCCCACTCCCACGTGGTCTGGCCCCGCAGCAACAGCATCCCATGGAAGAGCAGCCCAGCCCCGCACAACAGTGCACCTGCCACACACGTGTCGGTCACAAAGGCCAGGGCAAACTGCGCCAGAGACACTCTGCCTGCAAGGAGAAAGCAAGAGGGTCAGGGAGCAGCAGCGGGCCCAGTCCTCCCAAAGCCCAGCTCCTGCCCTCACCTTCTACTGCGAAGCAGGGGCTCGTTCCTCTGCTCAGCAAACACTCTGGCTGTTCCTTAGCCAGCCCCCATTGGTGACCTGGGCAGACACAGCTCCTTACCCAAGATCTGACTTCCATTCATCATAAACTTGTGAGCACCTCCCGGGTACGAGACATGGTACCAGGCACCAAGATGAACAGCAGACAGGACCCCTAACCCCCGGGAGTTCACAGACAGACGTTTAAGAGATCGCTTCTCAGTTACTTAATCACAGCAGTGATGTGTGTTACGATGGAAAAACACAGCACCTCCCAGCCCACAGTAGGTACTAAGTATCCGCTGAACAAATGAACTACAGGAAGTCATGAAACACTGTGCTCACTGAAAGCAGCCAGACGCCAAAGTCACATATTCTATGACGCCATTCACGTGAAACGTCCCAAACAGGCAAATCCAAAGAGACAAGACCGTAGATCAGTGGTTACCAGGGCCTGGGGGATTCAAGGGAGGAATGGGGAGGGACTGTTTAATGGCACAGGCTTTCCTTTGGGGGTGAGGAAAATGTTCTGGAATTAGATAGTGGTGACGGTTGCACAACATTGTGAATGTACTGAATGCCACTGAATTGTATTCTAGAAAGTGGTTAAAAGGACGAATTTCATGTTATAGGAATTCTACTTCAATAAAAAAGAGGCTGTGTGGGGAAATGCCAAGCAGATGTATTAGGCTAAAGGAAGTGGGTTTCATCTGTTTTAATAAAGCGACATCTTGGGTGGTGCCTGAAGGAGGTATCTGCTAGGTGAAGAGGGGAGAAAACATTCTGTCTGAAGGTCCTGAGGCAGGATGGAGGGGCGTCTGGGAGACCCATGCATGGATGGTTCTGGAAGCTCAGGAGAGAAGCCCAGGCTGGACATGCAGATCCGCAGGCGGTTGGAGCACAGGCAGTTCCGAAACCCACCAGAGTGTAGAGTAAGATGGAATCAACACCATGACCTCAGCAGCAGGTCCTCTGGGACCCAACCAAGAAGAGAGAGGGAAGGGACGCCTGGGTGGCTCAGTTAAGCGTCCGACTCTTGATCTCGGCTCAGGTCATGATCTCACAGTTCGTGAGTCTGAGCCCTGAGTCAGGCTCGGCGACTACTGGTGTGCAGCCTGCTTGGGATTCTCTCTGCCCCTCCCCCACTCTCTCTTTTTCTCTCTCTCTCTCAAAATAAATAAATTAAAAAAAAAAAAAAAAGAAGAGAGAGGGAAACCAGAAAGAAAGAAGGAAACAGGATGCAGGAAGGGCTGTTGGAGAATCCAGGATACAGGCCATCCAGGAGGTTGGAGGTCAGCAGTCTTGAGGCAGAAAGGTCTTGTACCCGGGCAAGTCCTTCAAGAAGCTTGGCTGCTAGGGGTGCCTGGGTGGCTCAGTCGGTTAAGCGTCTGACTTTTAAGCATCTGTCTGAATCTTGACTTCAGCTCAGGTCATGATCTCATGGTTTGAGTTTGAGCCCCACGTCAGGTTCTGCACTGACAGCTCAAAACTGCTTGGGATTCTCTGTCTCCCTCTCTGCTCTCTCCCCCGCTTGCTCTCTCTCTCTCTCTCTCTCTCTCTCTCCCTTTCTCTCTAAAAAATAAATAAATAAACATTAAAAGAAGAAGAAAAAAAAGCAGCAGTAGCAGCAGCTTGGCTGCTGACAGGAGAAGAGCCAGGAGGCAAGAGCTAGGGAGGAGGAGGATGTGGGGTGAAGAGAGGCTTTGTACCGATGGGAAAACCCAGAGGAAGCATGCAGAGAGAGCCTGGGTTGGCAGGAGGAGAGCAGGCCCACAGCGAGGCTTCTGAGCAGGAAGGACGGGCCAGACATCAGGAGAAGCCGGAGGCAGTCAGGTTGGATCTGCTGGGGTCCACAGCCATGAACACGGCATGGTACCAACTGCCATGAAGTACCGAGCATCTCTGGAAGCTGGCAGCAGCCAGGGGCAGACACAGAGAAGCCAGGAAGGCACAGCGGGAGGCAGACAGAGCAAGAGGATTGAGATGTTGGCAGAAGAATGGTGAGAATGAGGATTCTAAGCTGGATGTGGGGGCAGTGACGTGGGGAGGGCTGATGGACAGAAAGGTGAGGGCCAGGCGCTCACGAAGCAGGTGTCCTGGAGTGTCAGAGTGAGAGCTGGCGAGAAGGAGAGGAGGTGGGGAGCAGAGAAAGGGGTGACAGGCTCATAGCGTGATTTGGGAGGTGTTGGCTCTGACACAGTTTGGCCTCTGACAAGGTCTAGGGTGGATGTGGGAGTAGAGGGAGGGAGTCAAATGGAGGAGAAGGGCAAGAGGCTGAGCAACGGGGACATTGATTGGGCCATTCACCCAGACTTTCAGACACCCAGGATTTCACCAGGGCCCAGGGCTCAGAGGGCAATGGCCACAGGGAGGTGTAGCTGGAGGGCTTGGGGGTCATCAAGGAGGCTGCTCAGGGAGCCAGTGGGCAGAGGAAGACACTGAGATCCCCACTGGGCCTTCCAAGGCCTCCCCCCAGGCTGCAGGGAGGGGCCCTTGGGACAGACTGGGGTTTGGAGAGGAGAAGGAGACACAGTGACCACTGAATGGTCATGGAGTTTAGTAACCGCAGGACAAGGTTACAAAGGGCACCACGGAGGAGTCGGGAGGAAGGAGTCAAGGGAGAGAAACCTCAAAGCATTTCAGGGGGAGACAACAAATAGTATAAAAAAAAAATAGGGGGGGGTGGATTTTATCTCAGGGAGGCGGGGGGTCGTCAGAAGAAAGAGGAAGAAGTCTGTCATCCAGAACATGGCCTCTCCATCAACCTCCTGATCCATGTCCTCTCCTCCCAACTTCCAAAGCCTGGAGCTTCCCCTGACTATAAACTTCACTGGCTCCCTACTGTCCAGTCAAGTCAGGGCTGGCTATCTCCTCACACCAGCATCCAGGACCTCCACCATCCAGTCTGAACCTACTCCCTGCCCAACCTCTATGCCTTTGCTCAGGCTGCTCCCCTCACTCAGAATGCACCCCCACTTAGAATGCTCCCTCCCCATCCCAACCTATGTCCTGAATCCCCACTAGTCTTTCCTTCTGTGCCCACACCTAGAACCCTTCCCCGATTCTCCCAGCCAGAACTCTGTACCTGTGTCAAGGCCCTGTATTTTACTGTACTGCACACCCAGCTGAATCCCGGGCTGCCCTCACCCCCCATAAATGACACTGGGACTGGGTCCCCAGGGCGCTACCAGGGGAACCAGCCAGAAATCCCATCCCCCACCAGAATGGCCCACTGCAAAGCTCCCCACCTGTGAGCAGCATGAGCCAGGGCAGCAGGAGGAGGGCCGCGATGTGGAGGGGTGCGTGGGCTCGCAGGAGGGCCGACAGGGCAGGACCCAGCAGCACAGAGACGTGGAGCAGGACACCCGCAGCATGAAGCAACAGGCACAGGAAGGGCCGGTAGTTGCGGAATCCCACGCAGCGGCCCAGCAGGCGACAGTGGTGATCCCGACGAAGGATGCAGACGCGGCAGGCAGAGCAATGCCCACTGCGTGGTGGCACCTGGCTTTGGCACTGGTAGCAGTAACTGCAGAGAAGGAACCACAGAGTCAGTTCCCCCAGCAGCTCTGAGCACCTCGTCAGGCCCGATCAGCCTCTGAGCCCATCCTGGGGAAGCAGGCACAGCCGCTGTCCTCACTAAGCCTCAAGTTCATCATACATAAATGCAGGCTGAACACCACTTCCTGGGCCCTTCCAGTTCTAGCACTGCAGGTCCGAGGGCTCCTGCAGCTCAGACATCCAGTCCTAAGGCCTCTAACACCCAGGAGCAAACTTCTCACTTCCTCTGTGCTCACCACGTTGGTCCAAGTCACCAAAAGATCACTGGATTACTGCAACAGACTCTTAATTATTCTCCCTGATTCCAGCTTTGTTTCCTCCTAGTCTAGTCTCACGCCAGCACCCAGACTGATCCTTAGAAGTCTAAGTCGTGCCCTTCTCCTCTGCTCAAAACCCTTCAGTGGCTATCCATCTCACTGCCAGTAAAAGCAAAGCCTTCAGTGTCCTGCAAGGTCTTTCCATCTCCAACCTCTCTCCTCCCCCTCTCACTCCACACCAGCCACCATGGCCTTCTTGCTGTTCCAGGAACATGCAAGGCACATAACTGCCTCAGAGTCTTTCCACTGTCTATTCCCTCTGCCTGGAATGCTCTTCCCCCAGATCCCCACATGGCTAACTCCCCCACCTCCTTCAAGTCTGTGCAAATACCTACCTTGACTACCCTATTTCAAACTGCAACCTGCACACCGTTTACTCTGCTCTTTTTGTTTCCATACCACCAACATCTTCTAACATTCTATAGAATTTGCTAATTTATCATGCCTGTAACTAATCATCTGCCCCCTCCCCCACTGAAATCAGCTCCAGGGTGTCAGGAATCTATTTTATTGTACCTCCAGTGGCCGGAACAGTACCTTGCACATAGCAGGTGCTCATTAAATATTTGCAAGTGAATGAATGATACGTCTTCAGGATCTACCATCCAGGTTCTAAAAGAGTGTTCCGGCTCTAACAAGCGGATCCTATTATAATCTGGTTCTAACATCTTCAGGTCCTAGGGCGCCTCCCCCAGTCCAAGGCTCCTCCTGCTTTCCCCCCTCGCCAGATCCCGCGCCCCACTCACGCCCAGCCCTGGCCCAGACCGCGGCCGGCCAGCATCACGCCCCGGATGCTGGGATCGGAGCGCAGGAAGAGCCCCACGTTGCCCAGCAGGTTGAGCAGCTGGAAGGCGGCCAGCACTAGCTGCAAGGCCCGAGCCAGGGGTCCCAGCGGGGGTGGCCCGGGACCCAGAACTAGCACATAGGCCAGCTCCAAGCCCACAGCCGTGGCCCACAGCGCAGTGAGCACGAGGGGCAGCCGCGCGGGCGCCCCCTCCGCGCTCCCCGCCGCCCAGGGCTGCCCCATGGCCTAGACCCCACCGGCTATCGGGTCCCTAGTACACCACCGCTTCCGTATTGGGGCGGGGATAATGGCAGACGGACGCCCTCTACGACCAATAGAAGCTCGAAGGGGGCTTAGAGTCACAGGGAGCGGCCCGAAGATGCAGACATGTGATTGGACGGCCGAACGAGCCAGCGAGAAGCTTGGAATCCCGTTGGCGCTGGAGCAGGGAAGGACAGCACGTTATAGCTCCGCCCGCCAGCGGAGGCCACGCCCCTCCACCGAAGCTACGCCCTCTGCTCTCGCTGGCTGGTTTGGAGGATTGAGTTGCAGACTCGGTGGCATCGGGGTTTCCCGGCTCAGCACATTCATTCCCCCTCAACCCCCAGCCGCCCCGATATTAATAGCCCTGCATCGGCTCATCCAGCTGGCCTGGAACCCCTTCCCATGCCCGAGTGTCTCCATCACCCCAGAAAACATTCAAACAGCTCAGCGCCTCGCTGTTTCTGACTGTGAAATGGGGATAGGGCTCTATGTTTCCCACCAGCACCGCGCAAGGAGAGGGTCAGGAGGAGGCCTAAGGGGCAGCTTCTAGAGCGGTCTACAGTCACTGTTATTATCGTCATCTCCGTTGTACACATGAGGAAACAGAGAGGGCCGTGGCTTTCCTACGGCCACACAGCACCCAAGAGGCGGAGCCGGGACGGGAACCCCGAATCTCCGCCATGGGATCCCCCCAGCACCCCCAAATCCTGCAGTCCCCTGGCCCCAGGGCAACCTCTCGCCAGGTCCCGACCCGAGCGCCCTCGCCCCCATCCGGCCCCTCCCTCCTCCCCCATATTTAGCGCGAATCCGATCCGGGGCTGGGCGGGGAGCTACTTAACGCGGCCCCGGTGTTCTGGAGAGCGCCGAGCGCAGCGGAGCCAGGAGCCCGAGCAAGATGATGATGGTTATGCAGCCCGAGGGTCTGGGGGTCAGGGAGGGGCCCTTCGCGGGCGGCGGCGGGGGCGGCGAGTACATGGAACAGGAGGAGGACTGGGACCGCGACCTACTGCTGGACCCGGCCTGGGAGAAGCAGCAGCGGAAAGTGAGTGCTCACCCATTTCCACATGGCAAAACTGAGGCCTGAGAAGACGGGCGGTTTGTCCTTGGCATCTCAGCAGGTCTGGGGCAGAGCCTGTCTTAACCCGGAGAGCCACTCCCTAGCCCAGGCTCTGCCCATCAGTCCTCTGCCGTCCCCTAGGGCTGGAAGAGAGGGCTGGGAGCGCTCATGAGGGGTTTAGGATAACCAGTAGAGTTTCTGGGGTCCCCACCCCTCAGGGTTCATTACCCAGTGCCCACTGCCCCACTTCTGTTGGCGAAAAAGGATTGGGTGAAGCCCAGGAGATCCAAGTTTGGGGAGCGTGGGGAGAATAGTCTTTCTCCCCACACCACCAACCCTCTAGTTAAATATCCTAGACCCCACCCAGAGGACTTGCAGCTGGGCAACTGGTGGGCCTGGGAGTGTGCGGGAGGAGGGAACCATCCCAGACCCCTCCCCACTCTCTTCTCTCTATTCTCTCCACCCTGGGGTTCATTTCGACTCCATCCCAATTGTCAAATGAGGAACTGAAGCCCCGAAAGGGGCAGAGATAGAACCCAAATCATATGCTGTCATAAAGCAGGACCCCCCACCCAACCTGAGAGTCCTTGCCCCTTGTCTGCCCCACCCCCACTCCTTCTCAAGATACCCCTTCCCACCCCAGAGGCCCTAAGTCTGCTGAAAAGGCCACAGGGTCAAGGAGGAGGGGAGCCTGGGTCCCCTTACACAGTAACCTGACGCTCCGGCCAGATGGACACTTTGTGCTGAGGCAGCGCCTTGAGGGAGCTGGAGTGGGGCACACGGGCAGCTGCTGCCCAGGCCCAGCCTTGTAGGGCACTCGGGCCCCCTCCCTGATCTATTTTCACTCCCAGACTTTCCCAAGTGGAGGGGGCAGAACACCTGGGTTCCCAAAAGAGAAAATGATCCGGGCTGGAGTGAGGAAACTTTGGGGAGTGGCAGGCCAGGGGTAGGGAGGACACCATGAAGTCATCGGACCCCGCTCAGCATTTGCCAACAGTGTGCGACTCCAGGAAAGGGCAGGGAACAGGAGTGCTCAGTGGAATTTGCAGGATCTGAGAATCCTAGGGTTTAGAATCAGAGCACTCCTGCTGGGTTAGATGACAGGAGATGACCCCAGAGTCTGGGAGGCTCAGCTGACTAGGCTGGGGTGCCCCCGGTGACACGTTTCCCCTCAAGCTCCTCCTGCACCTGTCTCCGAGCAAGGCTGCGGTCCTTGGGTCTGGCCATCTCCCGGTGATGTCATCCCTGCCCCTGGCTCCAGCTGCCATCTGTTCTGCCGCAACTCCTATCCCTACCCCACCCACCATGTTTCTCTCAGGTCCAGGTCCGCCCGCCCTTCATTAGACACGTGCTAGTCTGTAACTTGCCTTCATCACTTAACGAAATATCAGGGATATCCTTCTAACTCAACCTAGAGCCACCCACCTCATCCATTCATTCAACGGCTGCACAACATAGATGCTCCGGAAATTAATCAGCATCTCTGGGAGTTGGCCATTCCAGAGTTTCTTTCTCCTCCAACTTGAGCATCTCTATGCTCATCCTCAGCCCCACTCCACCCCTGCACTTCCTCTGGGTCTTGGAGCACTCCTTCCTGCTCCTGCTCGATGCCTGAGTCCTCTTCGTTCAACCTCATTCAAAAACATTCATTCAGTATTTCTTAGGGAGATCCTACTATGGGCCAGGTGCTGTTTTAGGCGTCAGGAATTCAGCAGGAAACAAAACAAAACCTCTGCCTCAGGGAGCTTACAGTTCAGCAAGGAAAAGTGTTTCTACCCCATCTGTCTGATCCTGCCCTATGCCGCCTCACTGGCACCCTTCCTCTCTCACCCTGGTCCTGGGCACCACCTCCTCACCTCTCCCTTCTGCTCTGCCAAGCCGTTTGCCTCCACTCTGTAACCAGAAAGAGCTTTCTAAGACACTTTTCTGCCCACCTCCCTCTGCCTGAAAGCTTCCCTCTCTTCCCTGTTGCCCTCAGGATCAAGTTGAAAGTCCCTGGCTTAGCACCCAAGATCGTGCATGACCTGGCCCCTGCCGCCCCTCCGGCCTGCTTCTCACCACTTATACCCCAACACCCCCAGCTTCATTCCAGCGGCACCCAGATAGCTATAGCCCCACAGACCTCACAGCTGTTTCTCCCTGCTGAGCGTTTGCCTGTGGCGCTGGCCCTGCCTGGCGTGCCCTTGCCTGCCCTTCTCTGTCTGAATAATTCCTGCCCTTCCATTGCAGCTCAGATCAGATAGTAGCCTCCTCCAGGAGGCCCCCCATCTGATTTGAAGAGTTCTTTCCCTCCTCTCCCCGACACTAGTCTCTCCCAGCACTTCTCAGACCAACGTGACTCTTTAATGGACCGTGAGCTCCTTTACGGCAGGGACCACATCTCATTAAGAGTCATGTTTGTCAAAGGAAAGAATGCCCCTTCCTCCGCCATGGAACCCCCACCCAGTCCTGCCTCTCCTCCCTGCCTTATCTAGACCCAGAGCATCTCAGACTCTGGGTTTGGAGGGAACTACAGAGAATCCGACTGCCTTCTCCTATGCTTGGGGCCCCAACCAGTAGTGCTCAGACTCACTTGTATACCTCCAGTGACGGGAAGCTCACTTTCTTTCCTTAGCAACGACAGTCCTTCAAGTATTTAAAGCATCATCTTTCACGTCCAGCTCTAAGGACAGCTGAAAAGCTGGTCTGGGGAAGGGAAGCTATCTGAGGGAAACAATTCCAATTGACTTCCAGGGCCACCTCCCAGAATTCATTGCTCTGTGGTGGGGGAATGCTCTGGATTCTAGAATCCTGCCAGATTGGAGGAAGAAGGACCTGGGGACATCGTGAAGTCTGGGCGATTAATTGTACAAATGGGGAGACTGAGCCCAAGAAAGGGCAAGGGGTGCACCCTGGGCCACAGTGAGTGAGTTGGAGCCCAAGGATAGATTCTACCAAGGACTCTGTGGCTAATGGCAGAATCCAGGGCTTGAAGGCTTGACAGGTTGGTGGAAACTTGTGCACCAGGCTGCACCAGGTCACGCCCATCCCCAATATACACCCAACTGCACAGCAGCCCCCCCCCCCCCCCCTCCCAGACAGAGGCTGAGGCTGAGGATGACTCTAGGGAGACGGGAAGGGCAGTCACCTCCAGGAGCCGTGTTAGGCCGCGCTTGTGCCCAGATGATCCTCTGCGACCTGCAAAGCTCTCGCACCCTCACGTTCTACTTGGAGGCCAATTCACAACAGCCCTGGGAGGGCAGTGGGGCTGAGATAATAGTAACACGGGTGCACAGTTCCTCAGGCACAACCCTCAGAGCCGGACATGCTTCAGTCCAGAATTTTTCAGGCCTTAGAAGGGCGGTATCACCCTGCATTGGCCCTTGTGTGTGGGAGGGCCCCACACTTTGGAGCGTATGCTTTACAATTTTTCTAAATCCCCCTCAGGTGCTTGAGACTGACCGGAACTGGTGTGTCCCAGGTCCAAAGTGGGACCTGTGTGGGCCCCAGCGCCCACTTTTCCTTTTCCAGGAGAATTAAAGCTCAGAGAGAGACAAGGACTTGCATGGCAAGTCAGTGGCTGGGCCAGGACTTGAATCTGGGGCCCGGGCTCTGAGATCTACCCTGATGTCCCCCAGAGCCGGCGCTAGGGTCTAAGTGCTGTCCTCTGCCCCCCAGACCTTCACTGCCTGGTGCAACTCACACCTGCGCAAGGCCGGCACCCAGATTGAAAACATCGAGGAGGATTTCCGCAATGGCCTCAAACTCATGTTGCTCTTGGAGGTCATTTCAGGTGAGGGGCGCAAATCAATGCACAGGGGCCCTGGGACCTAGGAGAATCCGGAGAGCTGGGGGAACGCGGCAGCAGAGTGCTGGAGGGGATGAAGTGGGGGAGGGGGAAGTTTGAGGACAGGGTCTTCAGCTTTTTCTTGTGACCTTTGACCCTTGACCTCTCCTCTTACACCCAGGAGAGAGGCTACCCAGGCCAGACAAAGGCAAGATGCGCTTCCACAAGATCGCCAATGTCAACAAGGCCCTGGACTTCATTGCCAGCAAGGGGGTTAAGCTGGTGTCCATTGGTGCCGAAGGTAGGGAGGTGGCAGGAGAAGACCTGGGAGGGGGTTGGAGGGCGGTCCCGGCGTCAAGTCGCTTCTGTGAGCCTCAGTCTCTTCACCCACGGAGTCGACCATCCATGCCTCTTGGGAGGGGCTGTTAAGGGGCAAACGTGCCCAAAGTGCCGGCACAGGACCTGGCGCTAGTAGGTGTTCCGGGATTGAACACTTACTAGGTACCGGCTCTGGGATGGGGGACAAGGGCCGGAGAGCGGAGCAGGAGGGAAGGCAGCTGAGGTGGTACAGGCCTTGAATGTCGGCTGGAATCTGTCCCCACTCCCCACCCTGCAGAGATTGTTGACGGGAACCTGAAGATGACCCTGGGCATGATCTGGACCATCATCCTTCGCTTCGCCATCCAGGACATCTCTGTGGAGGGTGAGTGGTGGGGAAGCGATAGAGTGGGAGGGCTGGCCCAGACCCCTCTCCCCAGCTAATATCTCTCCCCATCCCCACCCAGAAACCTCGGCCAAGGAAGGCTTGCTCCTGTGGTGCCAGCGGAAGACAGCGCCGTACCGCAACGTCAATGTGCAGAACTTCCACACCAGGTCTGTCAGCCGGTCAGCACATGCACGCGGGCCTCTGCGGGGCTCTGGGGCACAGAGCTGGCCCCTATCACAAGCCCCAGGAGAGGAGAGGTCACAGCCAAGTTCCTGGCACAGTGTCTGAAAATAGGAGGACTCAGTCGATGTTGCGATGGAATCCAGGAGGGTGAGGGAGGGTGCATTGGGGGCATCCCTGGAACCGCATTCCAGCCAGAGGGGACCTTGTAAGCAAAAACATCTAGATATTGGTGTGGCCCAAGGACAGGGTATGTGAAGGAATCATGATAAGCTTGGAGGAGATGGTCCAGCTCTGGTAACGAAAGGCTTCAAATGCCAAGCCAAGGAGTTTAGACAACTCCATTTTACTGATGAGGCTGTCCTGATGGGGATGCTCCTGGAGTGAGGGAAGCACAGAGCCTCAGCTCGAATCCGGGACTGACCCCCACTTCTGTCTGTCCAGCTGGAAGGATGGCCTGGCTCTCTGTGCTCTCATCCACCGACACCGCCCTGACCTCATCGACTATGCCAAACTGCGCAAGGTAGGCCTCTGTCACTCCCACCCCCGACTTCCCACCTCTGCCCTCAGCTGCCATTTCACCTGTCCCTGCTCCTGCCCATCTAGGATGACCCCATTGGCAACCTAAACACTGCCTTTGAGGTGGCGGAGAAATACTTGGACATCCCCAGGATGTTGGATGCCGAAGGTGAGAGGAAGTCTAGCCTGGGCGAGGACTCCACTTACTGACCAATGGCGTGGTCCCACCCTCTCACCTTTGCCCCTGCTCTTCCCTCCTCCTGGAATTCTCTCCCCTCCCCCTTCCCCCCCCATCTCCATCAGAATCCTTCCTGCCCAAGGCCCCCTTCTCCAGGAGCCCTCTATCATGCCTGCCTACCCCTCACCAGCCAGTGGAAGCAGCCTCTCCTCTTCTTCCCTCATGGTGCCACCTTCTGTCTCAGATCTGTGACCTGGGTACCTGGGAGCATGGAGCTCCTTAAGGGCAGGCC
Source organism: Panthera uncia (assembly GCF_023721935.1). Taxonomy (NCBI): domain Eukaryota; kingdom Metazoa; phylum Chordata; class Mammalia; order Carnivora; family Felidae; genus Panthera; species Panthera uncia. The sequence continues at coordinate 5,012,714 of NC_064808.1, read as the reverse complement.
CTGCCTCTTGTCCCTGTGCCCAGTCAAGTCTTCAGTCAATTGAAGCAGCAAACATTTTCTTTTTTTTTTTTTTTAAAATTTTTTTTAACATTTATTTATTTTTGAGACAGAGAGAGACAGAGCATGAACGGGGGAGGGTCAGAGAGAGAGAGGGAGACACAGAATCCGAAACGGGCTCCAGGCTCTGAGCAGTCAGCACAGAGCCCGACGCGGGGCTCGAACTCACAGACCGCGAGATCGTGACCTGAGCCGAAGTCGGACGCTTAACCGACTGAGCCACCCAGGCGCCCCGCAGCAAACATTTTCTGAGCACCTACTGTGCCTCGTGCCCTGGGTCTGTGGACACCAATGGATGAGGACTTGGGGAAAAGACAGAAGACAGGTGGACCCACAGAGGGATGGGATGGTTAGAGACACCGGGCAGTGTGGGCTGGTGCTTCTTGAGGGCCGCGTGTCTGCTCACTCACCCGCTCCCTTACGCTTTTCTCACCCCACAGAGGGGCAGGTTGCTGGACACTGGGGTGATTGGGGAGGGCTCCAGGGAAGAGGCAGACGCTAGGTTTGGGGTCGCTGGCGGTTGGTAACTGTGACTAGATGTCTCCACCCTTACCGTCTCGAGGGAGCTCTCTGCCTTGTTAGGGGCGTGAGCCCATTCCTCAAGCCTGGCTTTGGGCAATAAATACCTGTATCTCGCTGCTGTCCCCTAGACATCGTGAACACCCCAAAGCCTGATGAGAAGGCCATCATGACCTACGTTTCCTGCTTCTACCACGCCTTCGCCGGGGCTGAGCAGGTAAGGGGGCCCCCCGCTCCTGCTGCCTGGGCTGGGCTTGTGGTCCGACATTTGGAGGTGCTGGGCCCCATGTGGGTGGGAGTGCCACTGTCCCAGCCACATATGCTCAGGCTCTGGGGAACTCAGAAGCAGAGGCATCTGGTCTGGGAGCTCCCTCCTCATCCTGAAAGATGTGCTCCCCTATCTGCACGGAGCCAAATTTTAAGGGCTTTACAGAGGAAAGCTGTGTCAGGGAAAGCAGTAGCTCATTCTAGTGCCCACCTTTTCGGCCTCCCGTGACAGGCAGAGACGGCTGCCAACAGGATCTGTAAGGTGCTGGCTGTGAACCAGGAGAACGAGAAGCTGATGGAGGAGTACGAGAAGCTTGCCAGTGAGGTGAGACTGAGGCCAGAGAGGGCCCTTCCCCTTCCCCTACCTGTGCTCCGCCAACCCTGGCCCAAGCCCGGGCCCACAGAGCCTCCCTCACCCCAGGGCCTTGGCCTTGGCCTCCTCCAGCCTCTTCCTGCCGTCTTCACTCGTCTCCTGCCCTCTGCTGCCTGTCCGAGCTCCTGGTCATTCACTGATTCCCTCATCACTCATTGCTTTACTCATTCATTTATCTGTTCACTCACATTTAGGCAATCTCATGACCCTTTGCTCTGTGCTAGCCTATGCTGGTCCCTGGACTCAGACATTTACCATCCCACTCCTTCCCTGATTAGCCGGGACCCCCATTCTGCTGGAGGCCCCTCCTTCCGGCCACAGCCCGGGGTGTGGGTGGACAGGGGTGGAAGGGGTGAGCAGACTGGCTCAGAGCTCTCTGCGCTGCACCTGCCTGGCCCCGGCAGCTGCTGGAGTGGATCCGCCGCACCATACCGTGGCTGGAGAACCGTGCGGGCGAGCCCAGCATGAGTGCCATGCAGCGCAAGCTGGAGGACTTCCGGGACTACCGGCGCCTGCACAAGCCGCCCCGAGTGCAGGAGAAGTGCCAGCTGGAAATCAACTTCAATACGCTGCAGACCAAGCTGCGGCTGAGCCACCGGCCCGCCTTCATGCCCTCGGAGGGCAAGCTCGTCTCGGTGAGCCAGGCCGGGGATGGGGTGACCCCCGTTCTGCCCACATCCTCTGGGCGACATTGGGCTCTGTGTCCCCGTCTGTACAATGGGCATACCATGATGGAAGACACCTCTGCCTGTCCCACAGGACATCGCCAACGCATGGCGTGGGCTGGAGCAGGTGGAGAAAGGCTACGAGGACTGGCTGCTCTCGGAGATCCGTCGCCTGCAGCGGCTCCAGCACCTGGCTGAGAAATTCCAGCAGAAGGCCTCCTTGCACGAAACCTGGACCCGGGGTGGGTACACCTCATGGGGCTCGGGTCTGTCCTGGGGTGAAAACTGGCAGGTGGGGGAGGGGGGATCCTGGCAAAATGCGCAGGTCAGGAGCACTTGTTCTGCCAGGAGCTAGGGAGGTGGGGTGGGGGTGGGGACGGGGACCTGTTTTCTAGTCCTACCCTGACTTGCTGTGCGACCAAGTCCCTTCTCCTCTTTGTGCCACGGTTTCTTCATCTGTGAACTTCACCCCCTGTCTCCCAGCTCTGGCCTTCTGTAGGTCTGCTCTGATTAATCTGTCATTTAGCATTTTATTTGTACATGTAGCAGGTGAGTCCTCAATGCTAACAGCAATTATGTTATACTCAAAGCGTATTGATGGCAAAATACTGCACGAGTCAAATATAACACTCTGTACGAAAACATTCATTCCGTACTCTACCAGGGATGTTAATCCTACAAATAAATGAATTCTGTCAAAAATAATGAACAAAATAAATAAATATATAAACAAACAAACAAACAAACAAATAAAAATAATGAACAAACATCTGATAATGGATTATGGGCACAAAGAATAACAATGCTTTGATATAAAAACTCCCTAAATATACAGCTATTTTGTGACTCTTAAGGGGTTTCTGAATCTTTAAGCCTGTTACCAGCTCGGCAAGATGCAAAGGTACTCAACAAATTGTCGCTGCTGCAATTATTATTATTATAGTTTTATCTGTGTAATTATGATAATTCACTCTGAAAGCACTTTTATATTCATCATTCATTCATCCAACAAATATTCCTAGAAGGTCTACCAAGGGTCAGGCACTGTGGCAGGCACTGGGGAAACTGGTGAGCAAAGGTCAGGGGCTCATTAGTCGCTTGGAGGTAGTTCGATATGCAGTAATACCCGAACTGTACCAAGGGCCACCCTGAAACGTGCAGGATCCGGGGACCCTGACGTGATTTACAGGTCATGCCCTGGAACAGGAGCTTCACTTCACTTTATCACCCTAGCGCCGCAGAACAAACCCCTACGATAGGCCGATAGGCCGATAGGCCGGGCAGGTGTGATCACCTGCATTTCACAGATGAGGAATCTCCAAGGTCACGCAGCCTCGCTCGAACCCCCTCTCCCGCCGTGGCCGCCGCTGGGTGACCCGAGCCGGTCCTTTCTCTGAGCAGGGAAGGAGGACATGCTGAGCCAGCGCGACTACGAGTCGGCCTCGCTGCAGGAGGTGCGGGCGTTGCTGCGGCGCCACGAGGCCTTTGAGAGCGACCTGGCGGCGCACCAGGACCGCGTGGAGCACATCGCCGCTCTGGCCCAGGAGCTCAAGTAGGCGTGGCCCGCCTCCCGGCTCGCCCCGGTGACAACGCCCCTACCTGGCTTCGTCCCTCCGCCCGCCGGGCTCCCCGCTGCCCTCCTCAAGTCAGCAGCCCTGCCTTGGTGCTCACGTCTTTCCCCGTCACCACTTGCTCCTCCCCTCCTCCCGTAATCCTGTCCTGTCCCCACCTGGGACCCGCACTTCCTACCCGTGCTTGGCCTGCCTCACCCTCCTGGGCCACCCCTAACCTGACCGCCCCCTTCAGCCCCCTTCAGCTCCGTGGCCGGTTCTCCCAAAACCTCCCCGTCAGCCTTGACCACGCCCCCCACCTCCAGGACATCCGCCCCTTCTCGAGCAATCCCACCCTTCAAACACGACCCACCTCCCACATCCGAGCTCCCCGAGGGACCGGAGCTGAGGATCTGCCGACACCCCCTACCCAGGGATCGCACTGGAACCCCCATCTCCCCCCCAGGACTGCCCTGCTTCCCCCACACCTCCCCTGACACCCCCGCCTTCATCTGGGGCACAGGTTCCAGTCCCAGGAGGACAGTCAGGTGGAAATCTGGGCTGTGGTCTGACCCCACCATCATCCCTTTTCTCGCCCCCAGTGAGCTGGACTACCATGATGCGGCCTCGGTGAACAGCCGTTGCCAGGCCATCTGTGACCAGTGGGACAACCTGGGCACACTGACCCAGAAGAGGAGGGACGCGCTGGAGGTGGGCTTGGGGGCCAGGGAACTGGGGGCTGGAGACCGGAGGCTGGTGAGGGGCCTGTGGGCAGGCTGCTGACTCACCATCCCCATGGCTCCTAGCGGATGGAGAAGCTCCTGGAGACCATTGACCAGCTGCAGCTGGAGTTTGCCCGGCGGGCGGCACCCTTCAACAACTGGCTGGATGGTGCCGTGGAGGACCTGCAGGATGTGTGGCTGGTGCACTCAGTGGAGGAGACCCAGGTGGACATGGGGGTTCTGGGTGCGGGGGTGCTGGATGGGATGATGGGGAAGCTGGCCTCGAATCCCGTCAGCCGTTCTTTTGGGTTCCTGGGGAAGGGGGGTGGGAGGGAAACCCCAGTTCCCAAGTGTTAGGCTGGGAGACTGGAGGCCTGGGTTGAGCCAGCCCTGCCGGGGACCTGCTGGGTGGCCTGGAGCACGCTGCTGCCCTGTTGCCTGTGGGAAGTGAAGGGTGCTGGCTGACGCTTCCTTCCTGTCGTTCCCAGAGCCTGCTGACTGCACACGACCAATTCAAGGCTACGTTGCCCGAGGCTGACCGAGAAAGAGGGGCCATCCTGGGTATCCAGGGTGAGATCCAGAAGATCTGCCAAACGTACGGGCTGCGGCCCAGCTCCACCAACCCCTACATCAACCTCACACCGCAGGACATCAACGCTAAGTGGGATATGGTCAGTACTGCCTGTGACCTCTCCCTGCCTCCCACCCACTCCTGTGCATTCTAACTGCCCTGAAACCTCAGATGTCCCAAGATATGGAGAACCAAGTCCGCCTTGGGATCTGGGGTCTCTCAGACTTCATGTAGCCCTGGATAAGTCACCCTTCCTGTCATGGCCCCATCTGTAAAATGGCTATAACAGCAGCATTTTCCTGTATTGAGCCTGAGTGTGGACATCTTTATAAAACAACCTAGGTTAGCTATCAGTTATATCATCAGCACCATTTCCCAGATGAGGAAACAAGAGGTCAAATGACTTGTCCAAGAGCTTGTCCATATAGCCCAGACATCTTGGCTCAGAGCTGCAGGGGCTGTTTTAGGGGTCGGAGCCCACCTCCCCTCAAAGCCATTTTCTCGCTCCCAGAGCTGACCCACGCACAAGCACCCTCCTTCCTAGGTCCGAAAGCTGGTGCCCAGCCGTGACCAGACGCTGCAGGAGGAGCTGGCCCGGCAGCAGGTGAACGAGAGGCTCCGGAGACAGTTTGCAGCTCAAGCCAATGCTGTTGGGCCCTGGATCCAGGCGAAGGTGGAGGTAAGGCCTGGGTGGTGCGGTCGAGCTGGGGGAGTGGGGCCAGGGCCAGGCCACAGGGAGCTCACATCCCGCCTGGGTCCCCCTACAGGAGGTGGGGCGCCTAGCAGCAGGGATGGCCGGGTCTCTGGAGGAACAGATGGCTGGGCTGCGGCAACAGGAGCAGAACATCATCAACTACAAGAGCAACATTGACCGGCTGGAGGGCGACCATCAGCTTCTGCAGGAGAGCCTGGTGTTCGACAACAAGCACACCGTCTACAGCATGGAGGTGGGATCCACTTGCTGAGGAGAGAGGGGAAGTGGCACTGGCCAGGGAAGCCTGGGGCAGCCGTGGCCGGACACAGCACGTCTGCCGCAGGAGGGTCCCCAGTTCAGCTTGTCCAGGTCCCCCAGTGTATCCATGGGGATACTGAGATCTGGAGAGGGGAAGTGACCAGTCCAGAGTCACACAGGAGTCTAAAGCCAGGCCAGGGCTCGCCACGATCGGTTGATCAACACTTAATACGAAACAAGTCGCCAGACTGCAAGGCAGGAAGGGCTGCTGGAGGCCACTCAGTGGAACCTCCAGATAGGGACACAGCCCCAATAAGGTGGAAGACTCTCCCAGGGGCACACAGCAGATTGGAAGTGAAGCTAGCGCCAGCGGCCAGGCACTGGCCGCCCGCTGACTTGGCCCACCGCCGACCCCGCAGCACATCCGCGTAGGCTGGGAGCAGCTGCTCACCTCCATCGCCCGCACTATCAATGAGGTGGAGAACCAGGTACTGACCCGAGACGCCAAGGGCCTGAGCCAGGAGCAGCTCAACGAGTTCCGGGCGTCCTTCAACCACTTTGACCGGGTCAGCAGGGGCCCAGCCCTGTGGGGTGGTGGACCTGGGGGCCAGGGCGGGGGGTTGGCAGGCCAAGCCTGACATCCACTCATGCGCTACAGAAGCGGAATGGGATGATGGAGCCTGACGACTTCCGAGCTTGCCTCATCTCCATGGGCTATGACCTGGTGAGTGCCCCCAGCCCGCATCGCAGGAGCCCCATCAGTGCCTCTCTCCTGCATACCGATCACCTACTGCACCCCTCCCCCCTCCACGTGCACTTCATCTCCTCATCAAACCCACCCGGGCTGGGCAGAATTACCTCATTTCACGCAGGGCCATCAAAGGCTCAGAGAGGTGAATTAACTTGCTCAAGGACACAGCTAGCATTTGGATCTGGTTCTACGTGACTCGAAAGCCTGAGCTTGTGGTATCCCTGGGTGCCTCAGTTGTTTGAGTGTCTAACTCTTGATTTTGGCTGTCACGATCCCAGGGTCCTGGGACTGAGCCCTGTGTTGGGCTCTGTGCTGAGCATGGAGCCTGCTTAAGATTCTCTCTCAAAAATAAAAATAAGTTTTAAAAGAAAAAAACAAAAGCGCCTCAGCTTGCAACATTTCCCCCCAGAGAAACAGCACTACAGAGAGCTCCAGAAAAAAAGATCAGGACCAAAGGGCAATAGGGGACATTGCCAGGAACAGGAAGCAGTTTTTAGCTTAGTAGAAAGGACTTCCTATAAAGCCAGAGCTAAGCTGCGGCACCATCTATGGAGGGAAGAGAGCACTTTGTAACTGGGGTCATCAAGCCAAAGCTGGACAGTCCCCAGAAAGGGACATCAGGAGTCCTCTGGCTTCAGCACCCATGGGCATGGTGCCTGGCCTCTATCCCTGCAGGGAGAAGTGGAGTTTGCTCGCATTATGACCATGGTGGACCCCAACGCAGCCGGAGTTGTGACCTTCCAGGCATTCATTGACTTCATGACACGAGAGACAGCCGAGACCGACACAGCTGAGCAAGTTGTGGCCTCCTTCAAGATCCTGGCAGGAGATAAGGTGAGTCCTGGGTGGTGGAGAGGGCTGGCGGGCTGGGACAGGGAACAGGATCTGGGGGTCCTCAATAACCTTTTCTCCCCCAGAACTACATCACCCCTGAGGAGCTGCGGCGGGAGCTCCCAGCTGAGCAGGCCGAGTATTGCATCCGCCGTATGGCACCCTACAAAGGCTCCGGGGCTCCAGCTGGTGCTCTGGACTATGTGGCCTTCTCCAGTGCCCTCTATGGGGAGAGTGACCTCTGACCTCAATCCCTAAGGTTCTCTACGTGAGTCAGAGAGAGGAGACTCCCTCTGGCTGATTCCATCCATCTCTTGGAGCAAAGGCCTCAGAGAACGGCCAGCCACGTACTTCTGAATAAAGAGCCATCCGTGAGCCTCTCTCCATCTCCTTTTGGTTCCAGAAGCAGACACTGGGCCCTCATGCTCCTGAGCAGGATCAGCTGCCCAACCTTAACCTTCCAGGGATCCCTACCACCCCTCTTTGCCCAAAGGTACTGAACAATCACACCACACTGGGGCCTAGGACACCTCTTTATTGCTGTTAGAAAAAGGTAGTTACAACAGTTTCTCTAGATGTGGAAGGAAACACTGTCCCTAAATCCAGGGGAATTTATAGCATCAGAGGAAAGCCGGGACGGGAAGCCAGAGCCAGCTGAAGACAGAGCTGGGTTTAAGACCAGAATATTTTCTTCCCACCCATTCCTTATCCAAGCCCAAGGTTCTTGCCCCAGCATCAACTGCAGGGGCATCATCCTTCAGCTCAAGAGCCTCCTAGCTACCACAAGTCTACAAAGGTGCAGCTGGGGAACTTCAGGGTAGGAGTGGGGTGGAGTGGAGAGGGGTAGGGGTTTTGCCCTAGCCCAGTGCCTTCTCACCCTGAGGTAAGCCGGTGGCCATCACTCAGCCAGCTGTGCCTCCCGGGGAGGGGCCTGGACACGCAGGTCAGGCTGAGGAAGGGGCTGCTCTGGTCAGCACCAGGTCCTGTGCTGATGCTCCTCAGTTCACCACGGCCGAGCTGGCCATGGCGTTCACGCCACAGGCCCCAGACCCACGATACAAGTAGTAGTAACCCTGGCAGAGAGTCAGGGGAGCTGGTAAGGGCACTAGGGCAGGATAGGAGCTGGAGAGCCACGGCCAAGGGGACAAGACTCACCTCCTCACCCCAGTCAGTGCCCCAACTGTTCTTGATGGCCCAGAAGGGGATGCCAGAGCCTGAGGAGCAGGGCAGAGGGCAAGGAGTCAGGGCCCCCAGCACTTGGCCCTCTCCCAGTATCTGCTGTAGCCTACTGTGACAGACACTAGGAAAAGAGCAGAAAACAAGACAGGCCCACACCTGCCACCCTCCTGGTGCGGCTCTGGGGCTTGGGGAGGGCACCCGGCCGTCTTCCTCTGGCAGATTATTCATCTGTAACAGTTCAGTTCAACCTTCCACTACCTCAGCTTTGCCATCCACAGAAGGGACCGAGGGCTCCTGCCTGGCCCGTGGCCCAAAGCAGGAGTAGGACAGGGTTCCTAGGCATTCCCTCAATTTCCCCCTCCAAAGGCCCTGAGCTGCTGTGGTCCAATCTCTGCCTGTAGCTGGGGCGGATGGGCAGAGAGGGCGTCAGTGGAACTCACGGTTGCCGTAGCCCACGAGCAGCACTGCATGGTCGATGAGCCAGGGGCTGCAGAGGGGCCGCAGTGGGTGGGAGATCCCGCGGCGGTAGAACTGGGGTGGGGGGGGGGAGGCGAGAATAAGGAGTAGGGAGCCAACTCCAAGGAGAAGTGGGAAAGGAGTCAGCAAGAGACAGGCAAGAGACAGGGACCTTACCTGCATGCCAAAGGCATTGATGGCAACGGAGATGGGGCCCTTCTTGGCCAGCCAGGCCGCCAGCTCTGAGACGGGGAGGGACAGCATCAGGGACACACAGGCCCCAGCCCCACCTGGCCTGTCCCTACCCTGTCCCTTACTCACTCTGCTCATTCTGGCTCAGCTCTACTGAGTCGTTGATGTAGACCTTGGCCTTCTTTGCAGAGAAACTGCAGGTCTGCAAGTGGCCACTGTAGCTGTAGTCATCCTCTGTCTCCAGCCCTCCTAGGGAATGGTGGGGGTGGGGTGGGGTGGGGAGGGGAGAGAAAAGATGGACCCCCGTTTACCATACACTTGTCTTCTGGCCAGGAGCTATAATCAGCCCCTTATATGTGAGGTCTCAAGGTCCTCGTCCATCCCAGACCAAGGCCATGCCCTCTGAACAACAGCCTCTCTCTAGAGATGACAAAACAGAGACTAAGCGGGATGGGGGAGTAACCAGCGAGAAATGTGGCTAAGATGGAACTCAATTCCCAACTTCTGATCTTCATTCATCCTGGCATTCCTGGGACTCTTCACCATGGCTTGCTTGTCCTGCTCAGACAGTCTGTTCCCAATTTGGTCCAGACACCTGCCAGGTCCCCAGTCTCTGTACAGCCACCTCAGTCCCTCAGCCCCTCAGCCCTGTGCCACTGCAGCCCACCCCTGAACTGAATTGCCAGTTTAATACCTCTTCTAAAGGGTGAGGTGTGTGCTACTTGGGTTAGTGGTATTACGGAAATACAGACCTCCAAGCAGCAAAAACACCAAGAACCCCTGCTATGCACCGGAAACTTTATATGTATTTCCTCACTTGATACTCAAGGCAATCCTATGAAGTGAGCAAGATCATCCCCATTTCACAGAGGAGGCAACCGAGGCTCTCAAAGAGCTGCCTTGCTCAAGGTCTTTGTTAAGGGCCAGCATTAAGACCTGAACCCAGTTCACATGACTTCCATGCTCCTATATCTCCCCCTCACAAAGTGACTTCTTTTGGAGGCAAAAGTGGCTCCCACTGCCCATCCTGATCCCATGAATGCATACCCAGATTCTTTATGGCCAAGTAGGCGTTGGAGGGCAAGCCACCCAGGCAGGCCTTGTCCACCTTGTCACAGTCCAAGAGCTCTAGGAGACAGAAGGCTGGTCCTGAGGAGCCCTCTGGAGGGGCTGGGCTGGGGACAGGTATGTAGAGTGGGATGCTCACCCTGCTCAGAGAGGGAGAGCAGGTCCCCCTGTTTTAGGAACCACTGGCCCTCCACATTGCCGGTGACTGAGAAGGCCCAGCAGGAGCCACACATGCCCTGCAAGATATGGACAAAGTCAGGCCTGGGTCCCTTCCCAACCCCAAGGTAGTCTTCCTGTCCCACCATTGCTTCTTAGGGGTCCAACCTGATTCTTGACGTTGGTGACAGCCCCCTTGGTCCTCCAGTCCCACTCAGGTGGGGCACGGTCACCAATGGATTTGGCCAGACGCATCATCTTGTTGTGGTTCTCTTTTAGGAGAGGATTCAGATAGATGGTGCGGAACTCCTCCTCTGTGGGCAAAGGTGGGCAGGGGATGGCAGGGAAAAGTATTAGGCAGCCCTGATCCGGGGCTGTGGGAGTAGGCCCTGACTCTTTCAGGCTCCACGAGAGCTCTGGCCACCACTTCTACCTGTAAGGTCACTGAACTTGGTGATCCCATACTGAGCTGTGCCACGGTCCAGTGCCTGGATCTTCTGCGCTCGGACCATGTTGTTGGAAAAGACAGACATGCGCCACTGGGCTTCTGAGAACCAAGGAGCAGGAGAGGAAAGTCTCAGACCCCAGGCAGATCATAAAAGGAGGGGCACTAGGACTAACTAGCACTTGTCTCCCTTGGGAGGAGGTGGGCTCAGGATCAGGCCTGAAGCTCTTTTTAAGGACAGACCCTGGGGAGGGCTGGAGGTGAGGGGAGGCCCAGACCCACAAGCGATGAGCAGGAGGTGTGATCAACTTTGGGGGCAACGCTGGGGTGACGGTATCCTAGGAGTGAAGGCAGAACCAAAATGGTCTCCTAAGGGCATCCTTAGATAGGAGGTCATGGGGAACGGCTACCATGCCAGGGAAGTGGGGGCACCAGCAGAGAAAATCTGGTCTTTGCCCCATTCCACTCTATCCAGAATGATTAAGGCCCATGCTTTCTGACCAGGAAAATCAGATGGGAGAAGGGACCAGGTACCTGAGGTAGCTGTCCAGTCCTGGAAGGGTGGGCAAGAACTCGGGGACTTAGGGGTCTCTGAAAGGAGGCACTGCCTCTTGTGTCCTTCCCCTTCCCAACACCAAGATACCAAGTGGGGGGAGGGGAATGTCCTGATCTGATTGGGACAGGTACAGCCAAGGCTGGGTCCTCACCTTCCTGTGTCCCATATGTCCGATTATAGGTGGTAACAAACTCCTTGAAGATTGAAGCCATCTTCACAGAAAAATCCTGGAAAGGCACAGGGGTCTTCACAAGGAGTCCTTCTCAGTTGACCAGGGAGCCCAGGCCAGGGTGAGGGAAAGAGGGGGTAAATAAAGCAGCAGCCAACTTCCTACATGGAAATCGGTTCCTCACCTGGGGTAGGGGGTCCTTGTTCAACAGTGGAAGGACTGAACTTAAAGTCTCATTTCTGTCATCTGAATGGGGTTGGAACAGAGGAGAAATCAAGGCTGAACCCTGAATGAAGTCTTATCTGAACTATGCCAGTATCCTTGGGCTATCCCAGCACCTGTAACCTTGGTATCCACTGGGCCACAGTCCCGCCTCAGCAGCATGTGTTTTCCCAGCTCATCCAGGACTTCAAAGCTGCAGAGCTGGAGGGAGAGGAGGAAGCGAGTCTGGGGGCTGGTATGGGAACAAGGCCTTGGCAAGATGCAGCTGGAAGGTCCTCAGGTGAAGACCGCCTCCAAGGCAATCGCCCCCACAGTGTAGAGTGAGGCACACCCAGCACCCTGTCACCACCACCCCCTTTTAGAGCATTTCAGTCTCTAGCCTTCAGGGCCTGTGAAGTGACTCGACGCTGGATAGTTGGTGCCTCTCATCCCTTCCCCTTGACTTGACCCAGACGCATTGTGGGGGCGGGGAATTACAGGAGCCCCGTCACTCACCAGGGTTTTCTTGGACACCGGGAGCTGGCACACCGTGGGGTCGTTGCAGGGAGGCTCCTCCAGGGTCGCCTTCAGGGAGTACAGGGACCCCTCGCCCGCCTGGATGGAGCGGCGGGCGAAGTAGGCACATCCATTCCCTCCTCAGCCCGTCCTTCCCACGACCCCGCCGTACCCCCTTCCCTTTCCCCGATTACCAGAGGTTCGTCTCTCGGGCGTCCAGCGCCCACACCCCTGGTCCAGACCAAAGTTGCCAACCCACTGACCGGGGCCCCGCGCACCCGCACTGGGGAGCCCCCGCCCCCGGCGCGTCCTCACCCGGCGGACGCGACCGCGCACGGCCCCCAGCGCCGCCCGCGTCCCGGCAGCCCGGCCGCGGTTGTACATCTCCAGGGCGAAGCGGGCGGGCCCCAGTAGCTCCGGGTACGCCGCCTCCCGGGCCCGAGCGTCGGCTGCTCGGTGGGGCGGGGCGGGAGAAGCGCCGGGGAGCAACCCCAGCAGCGACAGCAGCGGCAGCCAGGGCGCCATGGCGAGGGCGAAGCCGGAGGCCCGGACGCACCGACGGACAGACCGGGACCAACCGACGGGGCGGAGCGGCCCGCGGCCAGAGGGGCCAGCGTCCCTCCCCCTGATCCCGGGGCGGCGGGGCGCCGGCCAACGGGCGCGGGTCCCGGGCGCCTGCGCACTCGGTTATTTACGTGAGGCACGTGGGGCGCGCTGGCCGCAAGGCGGATTGGAGCCACAGCGGGGAGGGGAAAGGGAACGGGGAGGAGATGGGGAGGGGGCGGGGAGAGGTAGGGTGGGGGGCGGGAGGAGGGGGTACAACGCAGCCTGGCAGCAGTTCTGTACGTAGACCCATGGCCCGCGCTGCAGTCTTGGAATAATCCTTTTGGGTCTTAGAGCTATTGTTTGGGGAGAGGAACGGACGCTAGGCTGAGAATGAAAATGGTAACTAACATTTATTGCATGCTTATTGTATGTTACTCATTATATCCCATCTCCCTTTTATCGTTGTAGCAATCCGTGAAGTAGGTATTATCCTCATTTTATAATTGAGGAAATAGAAGCTTAGCGAGATTAAATGGTTTACTAAACACCCGGTAAGTGATAGAGCTGGACTTGAACCTGGAGAGTTGGCTTTAGAACCTGGGTTCACGGCTCAGCTGCCCCTCTTTGAGGCCCCTTTGCCAATCAGCAAAATGGCAGGTAATCTCCCCTGGACTGGCAGTGCCTCAGGCCATTGTGAGGATCAAACACAAACATGCAAGCATTAGGTAACTACTAAAGGAAGGTGGGAGGTTGTCTTTGGTTCATTCAAGCGTTCACAGCTGTGTTCCAGGGCCTGGTAAGAGGATGCATGAACAGATGTGTTAGGCATAGTGCTGACTGCTTGGAGCTCCCACTCTAGTGAGAGCCAGATGAGAAAGAGAAATTGTCCCACAAGGTGTTCCCAGCTAGGGAGAGAAGCAGGGAAGTGAGAGTTTAAGGGAATTGAGGAAATCCCAGAAGGGGATGGAGGGTGTGTGGGCTTGGAGAGTGTGAAGAACTAATATCAAAGGTCACCTGATCCAAATCTGACTTGTTACAGCAGCAGAGGTCTAAAAAGGTGAAGTGACTGTCCAGCTACTCAGAAATAAGTGCTGGAGCCAGACCAGGGCCAGCTTTGAGCTCCTTCCTGGCTGTGGTCTGAGAGGGCATGGCCTGAAGGATTCCAGCAGATACTTTTCTCTCCCAGTTATGCTGTTCCCAGTTTAAGCTCCCGGGGGCTCCCCTTGTGTGTCTTACAGGAGACAGTCCCAGATCCTTAATGCGGCTTCCCAAGCCCCTCGAGGTTCCGTCTTGCCTGGGTCCTTACCCTGTGCCTCACACTTGAAACCCCAGCCTCGATCTATTTGCATCTCCTCAGAAGTTCAAGGTCAGGCACACCTCGGAAGCTTCACACTGCTCTTCCCTCTGCCCTACACCCAGACATCTTTCAGTTCTCAGTTGAGAGGACACTTCCAACAGGAAGCCATCCTTGATCCACCCCACTGCCCCTGGCCGGACTAGCCGCCACTGTCGCTGTACTCCTAGATGCCAAGCCCTGTGAACTTCCTTTCATGCTGGACTGCAATTTCCTCTTCACTTGTGGATGTCTTCCAGTTGGCCAGGAGCTTGTAAGGGCTGGGACCTTGTCCTGCTCACTGCTGTTTCCTCAACACATAGTACAGCGCCGGACACAAAACCTGCATAATAAATGTTTGTTGAATGAATTAGTGACTCCTTTGGCATGCCCCGGAGTGGGCATGATGTCACCCAACTGTTGTTTAATGCATAGCTTCACTTTCTAGAAGGATAAAATGGTGTTACTATGGCTAGAAGAATCTCGGAAACGCCTGCTATCGTTGACCCAGGCCTCCTACCTGTGTCTACGGAAGATCACATACCCACGCTCACACACACTTCATCTCCTGAGAGGTCTGAGGCTGAATGAATTTAAAATAGGGATTTCTAAGGCACCAGCAGAAGCCATGGGCTTTTCTTAGACTCAGGATAACAGAAATCCACATTGGCCTTTGTGGGAAACAGTCATCTTCCTCAAAGTTTGTTCCCTTGACACTGGAGCCACTTGACAAGTGTCTGGGGTGGGGGGGGGGAGGGTGGCTCATTTTCTCACCAGAGTGAGGCAAGAGAGCATAATTATAATTAATAGAGTGGGTGGAGGTGAGGCATATTTTTTTAAGGAGCACATATGTTCCCTTGGGCAATTCTCACAACAACCTGGAAGGGAAATCTCACCAGGGAGGAAGCTGATGGGACCTCCTGAGAGAAAAAGCTGAGTTTTCTTTGCTCCTTTTCCTCCTTCTCTTCAGGCCAGAACCCACACCCCCACCTTACATATGCCTTAAAATGTGTCCTCCTTGTGAAGGTTGAGGAGTTCATGATTTCTTTGGAGTCTTCCAGCATGAGAGATAACAGCTAAGGAGTAACTGGGAGGGGCCATACACTTCAAGACCCCTGACTCAGGGCCTGAATGAGTTAAGGAGGACGCCTGAGCACTTGTCCTCGCCCCATCAGTTCCTGGACGCCTGGTGGGAGGCGAGGACCAGATCACAAGCAAAGACGAGACTCATGCTCCTTTTTTCCTTTCCAAGCCTCCCCGGGCACTCCATCTGTATCTGCTCTTTATGTTCAGTAAACTCTGCTTTCGCCTGCTGCTGGCCCGTGTTTGGTTTCCATCCCGCATGAAGCCAAGGACCCTCTTGGCTGGTCCTGCAGGAGACACCCCTCTGTGTCCTCGGACCCGGCCTGCCTGCATCGAAACCGGGGGCATGCCAACATTCAGAAGCTGAGGACGGAAGAGGGAGGCCACAGAGGACACTGGGAAGAAGACGACATTGGACGAGAAGGGGATGTCAACAGAGTGGGAGAAGAGAGTGCATCTCAAGGAAAGGAAGTGGCCGGCTACGTCGAATGCCACGGAAAAGGCAATATAATGAGGAGAGACACGTGACCTTTGGATTGGCTGACATGTAGGTCACCGGAGCCCTCACTAACGGCAGTGGGTTGAGGGGAGAATCTGAGAAATGTGGACATGGCTGGAGACAAGGATCTCAGGAAGTTTTGCCATGGAGGAGAGTAGAGAAACGGGGTGGTAGCTAGCCAGGTAAGAGGCATCAGGCATCGGAAGAGTATTTTTTAAGATACGAGACACTCGAGCATGCTTATGGGTTGGTGTGAATGACCAAATGGAAAGGGGGATGTTGATGATTTAGGAGAAAGAGGAGACAGTTGCAGGAGCAAAGAGATCAGGAGGTGAGGGGTTGTATATTAGTTATCTGTTACTGTGTGAAACATGATCACAAAATGAACGGCCAGGCCTGCAGTCTCATGGGAGGCTGGCCTCGGGAAGAATCTGCTCGGAAGCTCAGTGGTTAATGGCAGCATTCGGTTCCTTGAGGACTGCCAGACTGAGGCCTCAGTTGTTTGCTGGCTGATGGCTATCAGCTGCCCCCAGTTTTTTCCCGTGTGGGCCTTCCCAACATGGCCACTTGCTTCCTCAAAGCCAGTAAGGGGAAGTAAAGATATTGCAATCTTGTATAATCACATACACATGATCTGGTGTCCGTCAACTCTGCTGTACTCTACTGGTTTTGGAGGAAGTCACAGGTGCTTCTCACACTCAAGGGAGGGGGGAGGGGAGAGCCTACACAAAGATGTGGACACCAGGAGGTGGGGGTCATCGGGGTCACCTGAGCATCTGTTCTGGTGTTCCCCAGAAGAGCGCCCCACACATAAAAACATTAACAACAGTAAAAATGATAGCTCACATCTCGTGAGCACTAACTACGTGCTAGGCCCTCAGTGTTCTCAGCACGTATATGCATTAGCCCATTTAACCCACAACAACCCTATGAGACAGGTATGCTGCCACTGACTGATGGGGAAAACAAAGGCAAAAGAAAAAAATTAAATTTCCTTACAACTTACAGCCCATGGGGAAGTACTTGACACAGGCAGAGTGAACTTCCTCAAGAAGTTCAGCTACCTCTGGGGCACCTGGGTGGCTCAGTTGGTTAAGTGTCTGACTCTTGATTTCGGCTTGGGTCACGATCTTGTGGTTTGTGAGTTACATACCCTGGTCGGGCTCCCCGCTGGCAGTGCAGAGACTGCTTGGGATTCTCTCCCTCTCTCTCTCTGCCCCACCCCCTCTTTGATAGCTTTTTGCTATCTGGTGTAACAAGATATTCCTGGCTCCAGGCATTTCTGGATCAAAGATTATGCACCTTTTACACTTAAATTTTGATGAAATCCAATTTATCATATTTTTTCTTTTATAGATCACGCTTTTGGTGTCATATCTAAGAAAATTGTCTCAACCTGAAACTAATGTCACATAGTATGTCAATTATACTTCAGTAACAATTTATGAAAAGATAATCGTCCCTAAGATCAAAATTATTTACTGTTTTCTTTTTAGAAATTTCATAGTTTAAGCACTTATACTTAAGTTAGCTTTTCTATACTCCACAGTTTTGATTACAGCATGTCTGCAGTCTAGATTAGTTTTTTTTTTTAATTTTTAATGTTTATTTATTTTTGAGAGAGAGAGAGAGAGAGCATGTGAGCAGGGGAGGGGCAGAGAGAGAGGGAGACACAGAATCCAAAGCAGGCTCCAGGCTTTGAGCTGTCAGCACAGACCCTGATGTGGGGCTCAAAGTCATGAAATGTAAGATCATGACCTGAGGTACAGTCAGACACTTAACAGACTGAGCCACCCAGGTGCCCCTATTTAGACACAGGAGAATGAAGTGTACGTATGAAAAGAGCAAAACTACAGAGAGTAGAAACTGAAAGTCACCCTTGTATACATTGTTATTTACTCATCAAGAAATCTAGATTAAGGGTACCTGGGTGGCTCAGTTGGTTAGGGCTCCCGTCAAGATTTCAGGATTCATGGGTTCGAGCCCTGCATGGGGCTCCGTATTTGGAACCTGCTTGGGATTCTCTCTCTGCCCCTCCCCCAATCATTCTCATGCCCTCCCTCTCTCTCTCTCTCTCTCTCTCTCTCTCAAAATAAATAAACTTAAAAATTTTTTTTAAAAGCTCAGCTGCCTCAATGTTAACATGTTGCTGCAGGCAAAAAGCAACAGGCAACCTTAGCTTGACATTAGCCCAACCACCAGGATCCTGTAAAAAATTCCTTGGGAAACTTCCTTTATCTCTCTCTCCCCGGTTCCCCATATATGTCAGCGATCATCCTCCAAGCATATGGTGCACTGACACACTTCTGAAGGGTCTCGTGACTAGAGTTTTACTAGGCAGTAGTAAATGACCTTTTCCCAACAACAGCTAGCCCTAACCCCCTCCCAACTTGAAGGTATAAAACCATCCACTCTCACCACCCCACTGCACCTCTTTCTGCTCACAGGTCCTGTCCCCATAGTTTAATAAAAACACCCTTTTTGCACCGAAGACGTCTCAAGAATTCTTTCTTGACCATTCACTCCTGAACCCCCACATTTCCCATCAGGAGGAAACTCAGGCAACAAGAGAATCCGTAACTTGCCCAAGTTGCAGAAATGGTAAATGGGAGCTGGGTTTGAAACCAGTCCTAATACCAGTAAGGATTCTGCTTCTCACACCGGCCTCTGCAGACCCCTCAGGGCTATTGAAAGCATAAAGGGAGCATTTTTCCTCCAAGCAGGCGAAATGGACTAAGAAATGGACTAAGGGATCTGTCGCTGGGAGGTACAGGGTGTGGGGGAGGGGGGGGAAAGGCATTGACAATGCAAGGTCCCAGGTTCTGTTTCAGGAGGTCTAGGTAAGGAATTTGGAACATGTGGTCAATCTTAGGAGCACTCATGTTTGAAAAAGTATGCTTTTCATACTTTTTTAATTTTTTAAATATTTTTAAAAATATTTTATATTAAAATTAAATTAAATATATATTAAATTTATTAAATATATATTAAAATTAAATATATTTTTTAATATTTTATTGATTATTTTTAGTTGTTTTTAGTATTTATTTTTGTTTTGTTTTGTTTTAATTTTTTTTTAACGTTTATTTATTTTTGAGACAGAGAGAGACAGAGCATGAACAGGGGAAGGGCAGAGAGAGAGGGACACAGAATCAGAAGCAGGCTCCAGGCTCCGAGCCATCAGCCCAGAGCCTGATGCGGGCCTCGAACTCACGGAGTGCAAGATCATGACCTGAGCTGAAGTCGGACGCTTAACCCACTGAGCCACCCAGGCGCCCCATTTAGCATTTATTTTTGAAAGACAGAGAGAGACAGAGCACGAGTGGGGGAGGGGCAGAGAGCGAGGGAGAGAGAGAATCTGAAGCAGGCTCTAGGCTCTGAGCTGCCAGCACAGAGCCCGATGCGGGGCTGGAACTCCCAAACCGCGAGATCACCACCTAAACTGAAGCTGGACACTTAACTGACTGAGCCGCCCTGGTGCCCCTAGAACATAAATTTAAAATGAACTTCATCCTTTGGGGCGCCTGGGTGGCTCAGTCGGTTAAGCGTCCGACTTCAGCTCAGGTCACGATCTCGCGGTCCGTGAGTTCGAGCCCCGCGTCAGGCTCTGGGCTGATGGCTCGGAGCCTGTTTCCGATTCTGTGTCTCCCTCTCTCTCTGCCCCTCCCCTGTTCATGCTCTGTCTCTCTCTGTCCCAAAAATAAATAAAAAACGTTGAAAAAAAATTTAAAAAAAAAAAAGAAATGAGAGCATCTAGGAGATGACCCCAATACACAGGTCACGACCAGATGGAACTGACCTTCCTAGGACAAGGGAGCAAACAGCAGGGTTTCCTTCCAGCAATGTTTTATGAGAATGACAATTAACAACTATACGGTCTGAACTCATTCCAGACCCCTCCTACCCACCTCCTGACTTTTGAGAGTGGTGGACAACTTACAGAAACGTTACCCAGTAAGTGAGATACTTGGGTTTCTTCAGCCTTGGTTCCCCATGACAAAAGAAATCTTCTGGGACTGGGAGGTGGAAGACAGTGAGGAGGGATTAGAAAAGATGGCAAAACTCACAGGCTTTAGAGTCAAATTGACTCACCTGGGTTCTCATTCTGGTTCTGCCACTTCGGATTGGCTCTGTGTCTATGAGCAAGTTACTTCACCTGCCCGAGACTTTTTTGTAGAAGTAGGAAGATAGAAATGTACCTCATTTATCACATCAGTTCTAACCTTCTAGCGAAAAAACAAAACAAAAAAAGAAAAACAAACTAAAACCAAACGACTTGCAGAGAATGCTGAAGGGAGGGATAAAGAAGTGAGAGTGTGGGAGCCCAGGTCTTTGGGAGGGCCCCGAAAGAGGACAAGACCATCAAAGCAAAGTTTAGGCATCGGGGCTTTAACAGATCAGAGGTCTCAAAGGCAGATCTGCTGTCCCTGGAAATTGGGATTTGGGAATTTGTAGGGGCACTTTTGGTTTTCACTTTGATGGGGCTCTTCTGGTCCTTAGCAGACGGGGACCAGAGATTCCTAACATCCTTCAGTGTTTGGGACAGACCCACATTACCGAGAATTCTTCCATGTCCTGCACGAGTTTCTAATGTCCCACTGGTCATTTATATGTAAGTGGAAAAAAAAAACGTGTTGAGGGGTGCCTGGGTGGTTCAGTCGGTTAAGTGTCCAACTTCAGCTCAGGTCATGATCTCACGGTTCGTGAGTTTGAACCCTGCATTGGGCTCTGTGCTGACAGCTCAGAGCCTGGAGCCTGCTTCAGATTCTGTGTCTCCCTCGCTCTCTGCCCTTCTCTGCTCGCACGCTCTCTCTCTCTCTCTCTCTCTCTCTCAAAAAAAGACATTAAAAAAAAAGAAAAAGAAAAAAACCTGTTGATAATCCTCTGCACTGAGACCCTTAACTCTGTTTATATGTACACACATAATATTACATACATAGTTTTAGTACACAGTGAATTATTCAAGAATTCTACTGAAGCATTTATTACGAGAATTTCCCTTGTATGAATCCAGATCTTTACAAAAGACATTCACCGTTTCAGAAGATTGTGTCTCTGTAGGCAACACGAGTCTGTATTTGGAGCCATCCCAGTTCACAATGATGGCTTCAGTTATGTCTTCTCATGTGATCCTGACTGAGCACGTGCATGTGGAAATGCAGGTTTCTGTAGCACAAATTACTTTCACTTCATTTTTCCTTGATTTTTAAAATGATGTGGGTAGATAGGATATTATCTATAAATTTCACTTCATTCATTAAAAAATATAGACCAAGTGCATGCTATGTATTAGGCACTATCTAGATGCTGGGGATGTGACAGGGCATTGCAAAATATTTGTTGTTAAAAGGCCTGTTGGACACAGTCAAGATCCACTGGTAGGCTAAACTGGATTTTAATCCTAGCCCCACAACCATTGACTAGTATGTGACTTGAGACACATCTTTTCACCTCTCTGAGCCTCAGCGTCCTTGTAGACTGAATGAGATCAAGCCTCCCGGAATATGTGCTCATTGAATGGGAGTTGTCAGCATTATTACTATGCAAATCGATTTCTTTATGGTATCGGTATACTAAAACCATTTTCTCTTTCTCAGATAATTCCTCAAACTCCATTGCCTAGCTATCTCTGCATTTTGAGGCTCCTCCTCTCCCTCCGGGCTCTAAGTCGTCCAGAATCCCCAGTGATTTATTCAGTGCCAAACAGAGTGGTGGGGCCTGATTTTTGAGGGCCCTGGCTCTGGGCGACGTCTTCCGGTACCACTCAGGGCCCCGGAGTGGGAGTCCACTGCTGTTGTGACGCATCATCGCCACGCGGTGGCGCTGTTGAGGTTTGGTCCCGGACGTTGCGAGCGTCACCATCCCGGCAAGAACTTCAGGGACGCCTATTCCTGTGCCCGCCCACCTCTCACGCAACCACTGTCTTCCCAAGCATGATCGCTGGGCTTAGGAAGGCAGGACCAGAGAAGAGTCTGGCCTCACCGGACGAAAATTAGCCCGAATTTACACTCCCTACACGCATCTAAAAATTAAAGCCAAGTTCTGGCATCGGAGCCTCACACCACCTTCTTGACGTCAACTCTTGCATCTCAAACTTGGCCAAAACTGCATATCGTTTTAATCCCCACCACACTTCCGGAATCCTCTATCTTAGCGTATGGCATCGCTGTTTCCCCCAGTTGTTCGGTCCAGAGACCAGAAGTGTCCGTGATTCTTCCCTTTCCTTCATGTCCCACATCTAACCCATTTTCAAATGATCTGGATTCCACCTCTCAGTATCTCCCAATTCATCCACTTATCTCCGTTCCCATGGCCACCCTTCATGGCCAAGCCACAATCACTGCTTGCCTGACTGGATCCACTCTTGCCTCCAATAATTTACTCTCCCTGAAGCAACCAGAGGGACCTCCTTAAACATAAACGGGACCAAGTGTGGGCTGTGGTGTGCAGACCAGAGCCCCTTTTGTGAATGGACTTGGTGTCCAGCTACTGGGAGAGCTGCCTTCGGCTGTCAACTCCTCAGGGATTGTCGTGCTCCCCTCCCCAAGCAGCTGCTACCTAATGACAAATCTGAAGGGTCACCTTAGCCTCAGAACCCCCTGAGGGGTGAGGAATAATATCCACTGAAATTGCATAGCCGTTCGATATCTCCGCCCGGTCTTGACTTTCCCTCTCTTTTCTTGGTGTTGGTCCTGAGAGCACCCCTCACAGACATCCTGCCTGCCAAACTCTGTCTTAGAATCTGCTCCCTGCAGATCCCAACCTAAGTGATACCATGTACTTGGAATGAAATCCAAGCTCCATACCATGACCTGTTAGGTTGGGCACAATCTGGTCCCTCCCTCCTGTCTGAACTCATCTCCTGTCTCCTGTGCTACCCTTCACTATGCCCCTGCCACCGTGACCCCTTCCCTGTCTACAAGCTGACTGCTCTCCTGTCTCAGGGCCTTTGTACTGTCCATCCCTTTCTGCCTGGAGAGAAAGGCAGAGGTCACATCTTGCTCTGCAGAGGTCACATTTCTTCCCAACTGTCCAGTCTCTGCCTAAATGCTGTTTCTTCAGAGTAGGACCACTGATATCTAAAGAACCCACCCTTTTCTCAAAACACTATATATTTCAGCATTTATCATAACATGCCCTTATTTGCTTATTCCCACTGGACTGGAAACTTCTGAGAGCAAGGACCTTGGTTATATGATTCCCTTCTGTCTTCATCCTCATATGCCTGACCCTTGGGGCCATTTTCCCCATCAGACACCCTAGGCCTCTTAGCTTTCCAAGGCCTATGAAGATGTTAGAGTCTGGAAAAAAATTTTACAGAGTCCACAGGTTTCTTAAAAATAAAAATTGCTATATATTTCATTAAATGCCTCATTGACTTTATTGTTAAACTTGATATTCATAAATATTTTGGTATAACTGAGAAGGATTTTTGAGTTATAATTTCTCGACCCAAGACCATCTGGAGTATATAGGATGATTTCTTACAAATATCACAGCAGGGGCGCCTGCGTGACTCAATTGGTTAAGCATCCCACTTTGGCTCAGGTCACACGGAGCCTGTTTTGGAACCTCTGTCCCCCTCTCTCCCTGCCCCTCCCCTGCTTGTGCTCCCCACTCGCACTCTCTCTTTTTCTCAAATATAAATAAACATTTTAAAAATTCACAGCAAATCACAATTTAAACAAGTTACACGAAGTCAGATCATTTCAAAAACAAAATTATAACACTCCTTTCAAAAAATTTTATAGCAAAATATTATTTAATATGGGACATTGGTGCATTTTATAAGATATGATAAGATATGGGGTGAGGAACCAAAAAGGGCCAAAAAATGATGTTGCCTTGGCCATTAGTGGGTTTCCCCTAGTATTTGTTGAGTGACTGGATGGATGGATGGATGGATGGACGGACAGATGGCTGGATGGATGGAGATTCTGGGCCCCAGGACTTCAGCCCAAACTCTTTTTCCTGGAGGTGGGTTTATCTCTCAGCCTTGACTGAACAGCTATGGTCCACCTGCAGGTCTCCCTGGCTGAATCATCAGGCCAAGGGTTAGCGTAATGACCTTCCTTGCCTCCAATCGCAAGTGCTCTATATCTTCGTGCGTAAATTGATTCATATCTTCCCTGCTTTGTGGCCAAAATCTCAGGCTACTGCAGCTTTGGAGGGCCCCCCCAAAATTCCTGTTACACCCTCGTCCCAGAATGACCTTAACTCCTGCTTGCATAACTAGGAAAGGTCATCCAATAACAGCAATGATAATGCATACCTAGTGCTTACTCAGTGCCCCTGTGCTACACCTTCCACGGGAATCATCTTTTGATTTAAAAAAGTCATCTCCAGGAGATGTGAGGCCTTCAGGCCTAGAAGGAAAGGCTGACATCTTAAGAACTTTCACAACGGAAGCCACTTAAGTCTCTGTTTTAACTAGCCAGCAAGTTGTTATTTTGGAGGATTTGGTCAAATGAGGTACAGCAATTTAAAACCTGAAACTAGACCCAAGTCTAGGCTAATACCACCGTTCGTGGGGTGGGAGTGTGGCGAGCAAGTGTGGGAGTCTGCGTGCAAGGGCCACAAGAAACCAATTTGTCCGGTTTGTCTGACAGCATGGTGGGACCGGTCACGGGCCAAGCTGTTGGCAGGTGGCGTGGGGTAGGCTGGCATAGAGACTCTCCTGGGGTGGGGGAATACAGACCCGGGGGAAATGACAGTCACTTGACTTTCATCTGCTGGAGGTAAGCACAGAGCACACACATCCCCAAGTCCTGGTCCAGAGCCCTGGGGGCCGGGCTCCCTTGTATGCCCACGGTGTGCTTCAGTGCCAGCCTCCTCGCCCCTCCCTGGGAAGCCCTCCTACCATGCTCCCTCCTGCCCCAATCCTCAGGCTGGCTCCAGACTCCAGGCAGCAGTCTCCTTCCCCACGGGCCAAATCTTGGTCTTCTGTGGGTATCTTTCTATAAACAGATTCTCCAAATAACACCTGAGCCAGTCCTGTGTTTCAGAGGGGAGCTCCTTTGTCACCAGAGACTAGTTCCTCTGAGCTCGTGGCCTCTGAGACTCTGAGATTAAGTTGTCTAAAGTCTACAGCAAAGCTCCCCTAGAGCCTGCGTTCTTGCCCTGGATCAGGCTACCTACAGTGGGACTTGACCATGCGCGCCTCTTCTCCTCATCTCCAAAACAGGGGCTGGTGTCCATGCTACGCAGGTTATTGTGAAGAATGAAGGAGTTCATGCCTGAAACACCCTCAGAACATGACCTGGCACGTGGCAAATCCTTCAAATTATTAGTTGTTATTGCGTCATAAATCCTTCCCACTTTTGTGAGTAGCTTTCATTGACTTGTTTACAGAGCAGGTCAGAACTGGAGTGGACCTCTGAGACGGTCCACGGCCACCCCTTCAGTTGGTGAATGTAAACCAAGAAGAAAGGATCTGCTATCAGCTCACTGCCTTCAAGGCAGCTTGGTGCTGAGAACAGAATATGAGCCCTGAGATTTAGGAGGTCTTTGTGAGCATTAAGTGAGAGGATTGTGGGAAACTCCCTACCGGGCACAGTGACTTGTCCAGCATACAGTAGATAGTCATTAAGGTTGGTTTTTCTTCTTCCCTCCCAGACCAGTACTCTAGTCTCTTCACTGAGTTCGGAGGTAAAAGCTGACACAAATCAGGAGACTGGAGGACAGTTTGGTGTGGGGAGGGGGGGGAGTGGGAAGGGTAATGGGGACCACTGGACAGCCAATGGGTACAGGGCCCTGGCAGAGGTAAGGGGGTACCCATGTCAAAAAGGACCTTCCAGTGTG
Organism: Panthera uncia; assembly: GCF_023721935.1. Lineage (NCBI taxonomy): Eukaryota > Metazoa > Chordata > Mammalia > Carnivora > Felidae > Panthera > Panthera uncia. The sequence goes on along the minus strand of NC_064808.1, from coordinate 4,987,256 downwards.
TCATTCTCCCCTCCCCACATGGTAACAGAAAGACACAGGCTCTGGAGTTGCCCAGACTCTACCATGATTTATTATTATTTTTTTAATATTTATTTATTTTTGAGACACAGAAAGAAAGAGAACGAGAGAGCACGAGCAAGGGAGGGTCAGAGAGAGGGGGAAACAGAGGATCTGAAGCGGCTCTGTGCTGACAGCAGAGAGCACAACACAGGGCTTGAACCCGCGAACTTCGAGATCATGACCTGAGCTGAATTCAGATGCTTAACCCACTGAGCCACCCAGGTGCCCTCTACCACTTATCTTTTTAATGTTGACAGTTTCCCACCCATTTTCCCCGTCTTCCCTCAGACCTCGGCAACTGCTACTCTACTTTTTCTATGAATTTGCTTATTCTGGGATTTTTTTTAACTTTATTTATTTATTTTGAGAGAGAGAGAGAAAGAGGGAGAGGAAGAATCCCAAGCAGGCTCCGCGCTGTCAGCACAGAGTCTGACAGGGGGATCGATCTCACGAACCTCAAGGTCATGACCTGAGCCAGAATCAAGAGCGGGACGTTAACCAGCTGAGCCACCCAGGCGCCCCTCGGTATTTCGTACAAAGGGAATTATACGATATGTGTTCTCTTGTGCCTGGCTCCTTTCACGGAGCATCGTGTCTTCAAGGTTCACCTGTGACGTCGTGTGTGTCCTCACTTCGTGCCTTTTTGCTGCTGAGTAGCTTTTGACTGGATGGAGCCACCACATTGGGTGTACCGCTGCTGTGAACATGCGTGTGCAAATTTTTGTGCAGACATATGCTTTCATTTCCCTTGGGTGTATCCCTACAAGTTGGAATTGCTAGGACATGCGGTGACCCCGCGTTTAACACTCTGGGGAACTGCCAGGCCATTAACCACAGCGGCCGCCCTGCTTTACTGAGGGTTCCAGTTTCTCCACATCTTTGTCAACACTTGTTGTCTTTTTATTATCATAGCCACCCACTTGTTTGTGAAATGGTTTCTCATGATATATTCTTTTCACTGTTTATTTATTTTTGAGAGAGAGACACACACACACAGTGCAAGCAGGGGAGGGACAGAGAGAGAGAGGGAGACACAGAATCCAAGGCAGGCTCTAGGCTCTGAGCTGTCAGCACAGAGCCTGACACAGGGCTCGAACTCACGAACCGTGAGATCGTGATCGGAGCTGAAGTCGGACGCTTAACCGACTGAGCCACCCCGGTGCCCCTGTCACGATAATTTTGATTTGCATTTCTCTAATGAATAATGATATTGAGCATCGTATTATGTGTTTACTGGCCACTTGTATCTCTTCTTTGAAGAAATGTTTTCTCAAATGCTTTGCCTATTTAAAAAAAAAAAGGGTTGTCTTTTTATTGTTGAGTTGTAAGGTTTTTTTTAATATATTCTAGTTACAATTCCCTTATCAGATATATAATTTGCAAATATTTCTTTCTATTCTGTGAGTTGTCTTTCATATTCTTGATGGTGTCCATGGACGCACATGTTTTAAATTGTTACGTATCACTTATTAACTATAAGACCTTCAGCAGATTGCTCTGCGTCTTTGAGCATTTCTTCATCTGCCGAGTGAGCCTAATGAAGTCTTAAGGGAATGTGATGACAGTACAATGAGAGGAGAGTCACAGAAAGCCCAGATCACAGGGGTTGGTTGGGCCGGGACAAAACCTACACTCTGCTGAGCCCTTCAGGGCAGGAGGGGAGTGTCTCTGAGGCTCCAGGTCAGGGTGAGCCACAGGCCTCCCCAGGCCGCTCTCCCCATAACTTCTACTCTCTGTTTGTGGTCTTCATCCACCAGAGCAGGAGCTCCCTGAAGTCAGGAACCTTGTTGGCTTTGCTCATTGTTGTGCCCTCAGGGCCTAGCACAGCACCAGACCCGGAGAGTGCTTATCAAATATGTAACAAATGAATGAATGAAAAGGAGAAGAAATCCCTTGCCCAAGGTCACACAAGGAACGGAACGCGGGACTTCTAGCTTCCTGGCCAGGGTATACCTTGATGATGCCTATTTCGGTCAGCTTGGGCTGCAGTAACAAGATACCAAAGACTGGGTGGCTTAAACAACACACATTTGTTTCTCATGGTTCTGGAGGCTGGAAAGTCCAAGATCCCCAGATGCCAGAAGATTTGGTGTCCAGTGAAGGCTAACTTCCTGTTTTGCCATTGGCTGCCTTCTTGCTCTGTCCTCACGTAGGGGTGGGGCGGTGCTCTGGTTTCCTCTGCTTTTTAGGGGGGGGCTCATTCATCATCTCATCTAACCCTAATTACCTCCCAAAGGCCCCATCTCCAAAATACTGTCACATTGGGGGTTAGAGGTTCAATACATGAGCTTTAGGGGGATACAAACATTTAGTCCACAGCAATGCCTAACTCCGTGGTATTAGGTGAACTTTGTGTTTATAATTAATAGCCTTTTTAAAAAATATTTATTTATTTTTGAGAAAGAGAGAGCATGAGCGGGGGAGGGCAGAGAGGGAGGCACAGAATCCAAGGCAGTCTCCAGGCTCTGAGCTGTCAGCACAGAGCCTGATGCAGGGCTTGAGCTCATGAACCACGAGATCATGACCTGAGCTGAAGTCTGACACTTAACTGACTGAGCCACCCAGGCACCCCAGTAATTAACAGCTTTTTAAAAAAGTGTAGCCTTGGTAAAATTTCAAACCAATCATTTCTACACATATTTTAGGCCCCAGATAGACACTTTCAGTCTAAAAATAGCTAGGAAAATTACAGACTTAAGATATGAGAGGAGCTACACAAGACATACGTGTATAAGCGTGCTGCTCAGAGAGGGCTCCTATCTTTAGCAGAGTCTAAGGAGAAACATCTGCCCTTGGATCTCCACTCGGATGTTCTGCAGGCAACTTAACCTTTTCAGGGCTGAACTCATCACCTTCCCTCACCCCATTCCACCCCACTCCCACCACGCCCTCCAGACTCCCATTTCAAGAAGGGCTCCACCAGCGGCCCAAGCCAGGCACACCCAGGAGGTACCCTTGACTCCCTGCTCCCATTCCCCATACCCACTCATCACCAAATGCTGGCAAATTTGCCTCCAAAACACTCTATTCCTGTTCATCGGCCCAACACAGTGGTTCTGCTCCCCCCAGGGCAGCCTCTGCCCTGGTCTGCTTACCTCTAGCCTGGCAGCCTGCTAACCGTCACCCGTGGCCCAGCCAAATGTCACCTCTCCGACTAAAGCCTGTTAAACCCCATTATTTCTCTGACCTAATTCCCAAGCCTTCTCCACCTGGTTCACTCCATTCCAGCAACTCCGGCATCTGTAGACCCACCAGGCAGACACCTACTTCCGGGCTTTTGCACTTACATGAGTTCCCCGCCTAGAATGTTTTTTCTCCAGATATCACATGACTCCTCCCACTCCTTCCAGTCTTTGCTCAAATACTCCTTCCTCTGATCCCTATTTTATTTATTTATTTTTAAAAATTGTTTATTTAAATTCAAGTTAGTTAACACACAGTGTAGTATTGGTTTTAGGAGTAGAACCCAGTGATTCATCACTGACATACAACACCCAGGGCTCATCCCAACAAGTGCCCCCCTCAATGCCTATCACCTATTTAGCTCATCTCCCCACCCACCTCCCTCAGTTTGTTCTCCATATTTAAGAATCTCTTATGGTTTGCCTCCCTCTCTGTTTTTATCTTATTTTTCCTTCCCTTCCCCTATGTTCATCTATTGTGTTTCTTCTGATCCCCTATTTTAAATTGCTAGTCTCTGAACTTTCTATTGCCCTTTTTGCTTTTTTTTTCTTACCCCTCATAACATTTGTCACCATCTCAGAGATGATTTGTTATACCTGCATGACCACTGTGTGTCGCCCACCAGAATGTGAGGGATCCTTGTCTGTGTTGTTTAGTGTGGTTTCACAGAGCAGGTGTTCAGTAGGCATTTGCTGAGGAATACATGGCTTGCCACCACCCACACAACAAAGCCCTGCCTCCCCCTCCAGCCTCATTTCCTTCCAGGAACTTTCATGGTTGTTAATGTGTATTTCCTCCACATACACCATGCTCGTGATCCATACCTTTGCTCATTCTGGGCTTAGAAAGCTTTCCTCCTTGGGGCTTCTGGCTAGCTCAGTCAGTAGGGCATGTGACTATTGATGTGACGGTCATGAGTTCAGGTCCCACGTTGGGCATGGAGCCTACTGAAAGAGAGAGAGAGAGAGAGAGAGAGACCGAGAAAGAAAGAAAGAAAGCAAGAAAGCAAAGAATGTTCTCCCTTTCTCCTCTGCTACCATGTGTCTGACAACTCCTGCTCAATCTTCTAGAAACTAGATCTTGCTTGAATGTATCCTCCTCCAGGAAAGCTCTCCCTCACTGCGAGAAGGAAGCCCACTGACCCAATCAAAGGAGGGATGCAGAGACTTGGAGCACAGTGAAGCCGGGCTTTAATCAACATTCTTGCAAGAGCAGGTGTCTGATGGACAGACACACTCAGGGCAGCTACAGCAGACAATTTATTTCCTAGAATGCAAATCTCTCCCCTGGTTCCTCATTGGCTGAGTACAGCAGAGGTTACAGCCTTACCCGGAAGTCACCTATGCCCATGTAAGGCAAAACATAGTCTGGTTGGAACAAATGTATATTCCCTGAGGTGATGCAGAGACTTTCAGTTCCCTCCTCCTTTTGTTCTTTGGCACATGCTCTTTGCAAAGCCTGAGAAAAACAAGCCTGCAAAACGGAAAGGGGAAGAAGAACCAGGAAGTGAAGGTCTAAGGCTTTGGGACTCCATTGTTGGGGAGGTTCGTACATATTTCCCATAGGTGGTAAACCTATTGTTAACTAGACAGCACAGCTTTTATTTGGTATTTCTGAAAATGAATCATCTCCCTCACTTCTCACACTTACCACTGTTCCTACCCCGCCCCCCCCCCAGCTCTGTTGAATGGCCTTTTTGTGGGGTCCCACTGTACCCTTCGCTTGCTACATTGTTGAAATTATATTCCTCACCAAACTTTAGATTCATCAGCAACAGGGACTGCGTCTCTCTGATTTCCTCCAGTTCCCTACCTCCCTCCTCCTGGCAGAGCCTCTGGCCCTTGGGAGAGGCTCAGGGAATGCACTCTAAATCTGAGAGAATAGCGATAAGGGCCTCAGAGTCATTTCTGGGAATCAGGTGAGCTGCGAGAAAGCCTGATTACCTCAGTGTTTAGCCAATAATGAAAGTAAAATTTGATCATATGAAGCTTCATCCCGTGGGCCTCAACTGGGCAGACTTGTTTTCTATATTTTAAGATAAGAGACAGTGTAGCGGTTAGGAGCATGTACTTGGGAGTCAGAACCCTGGGTCTGAATTCAGACTCTGCCATGATCCTAGTTGTGTGACCTTGGGCAAGTTATATAACCACTCTGTGCCTCAGCTCCCTCATCTGGACCTTGAAATAATAGTAGTACCTGCTTCATTGCATTGCCATGAGGACTAAATGAATTACTGTATGTAAGGTGTGTAGAACCGAGGCTGGCGTTTCATAATCAATCACTATATAGGTATTTGGTAATATGGTTTAAATTGCTTTTTAAAAAAATAAGCTTAAAAAGTGAGTCAGCATGAAGAAAAGTGCTTGGTGATTGACAGTACAAGGAAAAGGTGGACCAAACGCAGAAACCTCAAGGCCAGGAGGGGTGGGGCTGTGGGCTTAGTGGAGTTAGAAGTACCTGGGCTCAAATCTGGTCCCCACCAGCACCCGTGTGCCTCAGCACTCGCTTTCGGCTCTCGGGTTCTCAGCTTCCCAGAGTGGCCAGATCACCAAAAACCAGTCTGTTTGACCAGCAGATGATCAATTTTTTTCTTTTAAGTGGTGGTTTTCCCTCTGGCCTTGCCCTTGACATTCTATAAACAAACCGATATTCCTGATCAACCTGCCCCCCTCCCCGTCTCCCTGCTTCTACTGCCGTTGCCCCAGCAACTGCCCAGTAGTTCCCTGATCCAGTAATGTCTCTCTGCCCCTACCACTACCCTCACCACTGCCCTTGCCCCACGTCTGCCCCTTCTTCTACTTAAAACAACAACAAAATATTACAAATAGGGCCCCCAGACCCTTTCTAGGGTTTCATGGTGTCAAAACTATTTTCATAATACTGCTAAGACATTATTTGCCTTTTCTACCTCACTCTTTCAAGAGTAGGGTTTTTCCAGAGGCTATGTGACCCCTGATATTACAACAGATGTATGCAGAAACAGATAGGAGAATCCAGCGATCTCCCATTAAGCCAGACATTAAAAAGATTTGCAAAAGACTAAAACAGCCAGTCTTCCCTACAGTTTTTGTTTTGGAAAAGTTAGTTTTTACAAAACTGTGTTATTTCTGTTAATATATGATGAGATGAATGTTAATTTAGATAACTGGTAAATATATATATTAAAAAAATTGTTTAATGTTTATTTAGTTTTGAGAAAGAGAGAGACCGAGCGCAAGCAGGGGAGCAGCAGAGACAGAGGGAGACCCAGAATCCGAAGCAGCCTCCAGGCTCCAAGCTGTCAGCCCAGAGACCAACGCAGAGCTGAAACCCATGAATAGTGAGATCAGACCTGAGCTGAAGTTGGATGCTCAACCAACTGAGCCACCCAGGCGCCCCTAAATATATATACTTAAACAGACAAATGAACAAATCATCCTTTTAATGTCGTAGCAAATAGAGAAGACGTTGGGCTTTTATGGGCTTAGGCCCTGCCCCTTGCCTGGGCAGCAAAAAGCCTGCAGCAAATCACCCCAGCCAGATTTAATGTATTTTTCTGATGGCCTCTGGCAGGGGCAAAACTGAAATGTCTACAAAAATCCTCAGGAATTTAGAGGATTGATTTTCATCCAGTTTTCCTGGAGTCCAGTCTCCCTAGAGGGAGGTAATAAAGCCTTCTCTTTCTTTGCAAGATTGTTTCTCAGGATTAAATGAAATAATATCCCTAAAGCACCCGAGCATGACACTTCACAAACAGTTCTCAGCACAGCTGAGTTTGCTGGGATGGGCTCAGGGGCCTCGTGGCTGCTTGGAGGCTTGGCACAGAGCAAGGGTCCTCACTGCAGCCAGACAACCAAGGCAAAGGATTTGAAGTCTCCAAACCTGGGTTTGAGTCAAGACTCTACCACTTTAGGAGCAAGTTACACTCAACTGATTCTCAGCTGAATGAATGTGAAAAGCACTTCATAAACCATAAATAGGATCAGCACAGGGAGGATCACACAGCCACGGGTTTAGGTCTGGAACTTTGGGAGAGGTGGTCCTAGGTCTGTATATTTCCACATCTGAATGCCGGGTAGAAGGGCAGAATCTACTGAGGGAGTGCTTTGAAGCAGGTCTAAGAGTCTCCATCTCCTGTGGCTTCTCATCCTCAAGCCTGTCTTGGGTTTTAAGATACCCTTTTATGCCACTTGAGGCCCAGATATCCCAAGTAGACCTGTGTGTCTAGGAATGTACCCTCTTTGTCCTATCTCTGGGCACTAACACTATCTAGAACTGTCAATGAGAATTCCAAAGGACTAATTCACAGTGAGATACTGTTTCCCCCAAGACTTTTCCAGTAATCATAATGGTTATCGAGCAATAAGAGGGTTCTTTGGTCAAAGTTAAAGAAGTGTCTTTTTTGCAAGATTTATCAGAGCTTTCAATATGCCAATACGTACTGTCAATCTCTGAGGGAATGCGGAAATGTGTATGTGATGTTTCCCAAAAATGTTTGACCATGGAAACCTTATTCCAGGACTATCACCCAGGATTAGTTTACTGTGCAACACACTTTGGGAAATGCCACACTAAGCTTCCTGTCTCACTCCTCCTGAGTGTCTTTTGCTTCTTACAGGGGCTGATGTGCTGGCGTTTTGGTTAGCAAACTACAGCATGAGGGCAAAATCTGGCCCTGTGTTGGTAAATACGATTTTATTGGAACACAGCCCCGCCCATGTACCTATACATTGTCTATAACTGCTTTCACACCACAAAAGCAAAATTGAGGCTCACGAGAGAGAACACATAGCTCACAAAGCCTAAAATATTTACTATCTGGCCCTCTACAGAAAAAGTTTGCTGAGTGAAGGCGTTCACACTACCTATGCTATGCCGGCAGGTGAGGCAGGCTGTATCTAAGAGCTCTTTTACCATATCTCACAGAATCAGTACACCAAAAAGGCACACGCAGGCTTCTGAGTTTTGGGGTCAGTCCTGGGCTTGAGTCCTGGATCCCCCACTTAGTACCTTTATGACCCTGGGGAAGCAACTTTACTTACTCGAGCCTTCATTTCCTTAGCATAAAATGGTGATTAACATGCAGGAAAGTGTTCTGAACAAGGTAAGAACTTAGTAAGTGTTAACTACTAACATGTCAGCTAAATTTCCTGAATACGTAAAGAGCTCTGAAAAATCAAGAAAAAAATAGTCAAAACCAGTTGCAAAGTGGGCAAAGCGCATGGACGTTTTACAGAGAAGGAAATACAGTTTTTAAACAGAAAAGATGCAACTTCACTCATAAGAGAAATGAGAACACAACTCAAATGAGTTACTGTTTTTCACCTGCTGGATGGTAAAGGTTGAAAAATTTGATAACATTCTGTTGGTGAGAGTGGGGAAAGAAATATACTCATGCAGTGTTGATGATACTGCAAATTGTTACCACCAAATGCTTATGCTTAGACATAATTCCACTTCCAGGAATTTAAACTATAGAAATAGATGCACCTTCTAAATAGGTGAACAAGGATGTTTTCTAGAACATTTTGCATTTTAAATGTCCATGAATGAGGAACTAGTTAAATAAAATAAAATTACACACCGTGGAATACTGTATAGCTATCAAAGAGAATAAGGCAGCTCTATGTGTATGGATATGGAATGAGCTCAAGGCATGTTACGTGAAATAAGAAATGGGGCAAGAGAGCAGTGTAGGGCGTTACTACTATTGGTGTAGTTATAAACATATGCATAGATAACATAAGCATATATGCTCATATATGTACAGGGTCTCTCTGAACTAGTTCATACATTAGCCTACGAGGCCTTACATAATCTAACCTACCCCTTGGCATCATGTTGACTCCTCTGACTCATCTCCCCTGTGCTCCACTGCACCTGCACTGGCTACCTTGCTTTTCTGGAACACTCCAGGCACCCACCTGCCTTAGGGCTGTGCAGTGGGTGTCAACGAAGTTATCCTCCTTGCTTTTCTGGAACACTCTAGGTACCTGCCTGCCTTAGGGCTTTGTAGTGGGTGTCAAGGAGGTTATCCTCAATGTCTACAGGGCTCACTTCTTCCCTCCTTCAAGACGTTGTTCAATCCTTACCTTCCCAGTGAGGCCTGCACTGACCACCCTAATTAAAATGACATCCCTCACCCTGTTTCCTCTTACCCTACTCTCCTTTTTCTTTAGTCCACAGTGCTTATCGCCTTCTAACATTCTATTAGTCTGTGTGCTTAGGTACTATGTTTACGGTTTATGGTCTGTTTCTCCCAAGTAACGTAGGTATATACTCTACGAAGGGTAGGGATCTTTGTTGTTTAGTGATACAGACCAAGCATGTGTCACCTAGTAGGTGCTCGGTGACTATTTGCTGAATAAGAGAATGGAAAGATGCACAAGAACTGGTGATGGTCCCACAGTGGGGGAACTGGGGTATGGGAGGTAGGGATGGGAAGGAGACTCACTTTTCAGTATATACCCTTTTGTTCTTTGTACCACGTGCTTGTGTTAACTGGTAAAAATGTAATACAGATTTTTACCTCAACCAACAGGATCCTAGAAGTGTAAGTAACAAGCTGGACCTAGCCCCTTTATCTGACATATGATGGTCCAGGTACAGAGGAGTTAGGTAATTTGGCTGAGGTTACAAAGCCAGGATTTAAATCCATATTTCCTACTCCAGGGCCCCAGCTCTTTTATTATCATTTTCTTAACGTTTATTCATTTATTTTTGAGGGAGAGCACGCACATGAGCAGGGGAGAGGCTGAGAGAGAAGAAGAAAGGATCCCAAGCAGGCTCCATGCAGTCAGCACAGAGCCTTACGTGGGGCTCGAGCCCATGAACCGTGAGATCATTACCTGAAATCAAGAGTCAGATGCTTGACTGAGCCACCCTGACACCCCAAGAGCAATAGCTCATAAGCATCATGCCACAGAACCTCTTGATTTGGGACTCTAATCAGCCAATTTAATGTAGTATGATAAATGCTAAGCTGAGGTGTTCCAAAGGTGAAGGTTTTCCTCTGTCTGACATTTCCCATTACAATGAACTCCAAGGGAGGGTCTCGGTTCTTTTGATATATGAGATTTTGGCTCTATTGTGCATGGCTTGAAATAAAGGGGTATACTGGGCTTCTGGGCTTGGGGATGCATTATGAGAACCTCACGTCAAAATAAAGTATTAATCTCAGTCCCTTGGTAGTTGGAAAACAATGTTCCTGAACCCTGCACTCCTAGATATTTTATCTTCTAAAGCACCCAAGGGGTCTGGAGGATCTGCTGGATGCTTGGGGGTGAGGGGGAGATTTGAGGGCACTTGGCCTTGTCAAAGAATAATGGGAGTATTCCCAGGAGCTATCAGAGGCTGGCTGCTGAGCTTCTGGAACAGCCCTGGCTGGTGGGAGGCTTTCTGAGCCCGGGCCAGGTGGCGGACCCGTCGCCGCTGCTGTAGCCAGTAGAGCATCTCCACCTTGTCATGCTTCATCTTGTCCAAGTACCGCCGCCCCTTAAAGGTCACTGGCTCACCAAAAACTAACTCAATCTCCTCCAGGAGGGAAGCCAGAGGGGTCTGCACTAGACTGATCTTTCTGTGTAGGTGGCTGCGGAACCGATTCTCCTCCAGGAAGCGACTCAGGTCCATGTCAGTCTTTTGGAAGAAGCGGTTGGGGTCAGAGGCTTGTCGCTCAAACCATTCCAGTTTCCCCATCAACATTTCCCGCAGCTGAATGGGTTTCAGGGCTTGCTCCCAGGCACTCACCAACGAAGGCAGCTGCCTCAGACGAGCGTTGGAGCTGTACTTGATGGCCATGTCCAGCCGATCCTTGTCCGGGACCTCAAGCATGGACCACAGCCGCTCCAGACGCTTCTGCAGATTCAGGATTTTGTAGGGTTCTCCCAGGGGGCCGCTCCTCTTAGTTCCTAGCCTGTGCCCCAGCACGGTGTTCCAGTCCCACTCTCCTGGCACAAAGTCTGGTTCTTCATCTTCCTGCAAGGGAGGTGGGCGCCGAATCTTTATGGACTCTCTGACAGGGGCCTTGACCTCCACAGGAACATCCTCTTCATACATTTGGAAGATGACGTGGAGGAAATCCGTCTCCTGGCTGGTGAGGTACTTGAAGTAGTCACTCACAGACAAGGTGGTTTTCCACCAGTTCACCCGTGAGGCTTTGTTTGACCACTTCTCCCAGCCTTTGCTTGCTTGCAGTGATGTGAGGGAGGATATCTTATCAGAGGTGGACTGTAACATGTTTGCTCTCTGGGAATAAAGTCCAGCTAACTTGGGATTGATGATGCGATACTGTTTTTCTTGATGTAGAAAGGCCGAGGACAGATACGTTGACCAGTCTTTATTGGCTGCAGGCTCAATGAGGGGTCCCTGGTCAAAAGAGAAGTGGTCAAGAGAGACACGGCTCATCAACTCCTTGTAGACCTCCCTGATGTTATTGCCAACAAAGCAACCAACATCCATTTCCTCAATAAGTTTGGGTTCTAGTTCACCAGCCAGGTGGTTGTATAGAACTCCGGCCCTGTCAATGTGGAAGGAGTCCAAAAAGTTTCTCTCAGAGACCTGCACAGCAGCTGCTTGGACCACAACCTGATTTCCTAGCTTCAAAGTAACAGTCACCGGCTGTGGTTGAAATGGAAGGGATTTGGGGCACTGGAGGCCGCACTGCCCAGTGGCTTCTTCCTCTTCGAGGCCCTTCAACATTCTCTGCAGCTCCTCCAGGCGATGTGCTGCAGCTGGGCGGCGGGTCAGGGCCCCTACGAGTGGGGGCAGGCCTGTGTCCAGTGATGAGTAGTGAGTCCTCTCCAATTTCATATTATTTATCATCTGCTTCAGGTCCTCAGCCACCGTGTCCCCTGCCAGCTCTGGTTTGCTCTCTGGAGCCAGGACCAACGGGGTTAAGGGGCGAGGGGGGAGTGGAGGGACGCCCAATTCATCTGCTAGCTTCCAGCCCTCCCGCAGAGAGGGCATGGACTGGCCCCTCTGGAACTGGGAGCAGAGGGGCAAGTGGGAGGTAGGGGGAGCCCCGCTGGTGGGAGTCACAGAGTACCTGGGCGGTGACACAATCTGTGCGGAACTGAAGTCGCTTTCTCTCTTCTTCTGCACGGAGGACAGCCATTGGAGAGGCTTCTTCTTCTTCAGTTGCGGGATGGACTTCAGTTCCTTCAGTGGATCCAGTTCAGGCTCACTGAGAAACTCCCGCGGGCGGCTGAGTTGGATGAGATAGTTCAGGTTGAGGGTGCAGCACGGTACTTGGGCGAAGCCGGAGCTGTGAAGCAATGGGCTAGGGAAAAGCTTGAAAGCCCCAGTAGAGCCTGCAGGGCGCAGCTTGTGCATGCCGCGGTGGGCCTGCTCTATCTTCAGCAGGGTGAGGAAGTCGGCGAGCAAGCAATGATAGACCTCAGGGCTGGTAAGAAAGATTGTGCAGTCCTTGGCGAGCCTGGCGGTCAAACGGGTGAGCGTGGCTGATTCAGTGAAGACACTTGCGGGGGTCGACATGGTGTTCAGCAGGTGCAGGTAGTGTAGGAAAAGCTGCTCACTGCTGAGCAGCACGTAGACCTGGAGTCGCTTTCGCAGTCTCTGGTTGTTCAAGTGGTTCAGACTAGGTTCGGTGGGAGGCTCCTGCCAGCTGCACTTGAGCTCGTCCAGGATGACCTGAGTGAAACGGAGACGACCTTCGGTAGGCACGCGCACCGCCAGCCCACTATTGGCCAGCCGCTCGGCCACCTGGCGGCACAGAGACTCCGCCGTCAGCCGTGAGACCCGCAAGGGCAGCAGCATGGGCACCTCCGGCGGAAGGCGCTTCTGAGATTCTGAGCATGTCGCCTTGCGGGGGAAGAGCGACAGCGGACACAGCAACCGGTGGTAAAACCGCTGGAGCTCGGGGTCCGGCTTATAGGGCTCCATTTTAGCGCTGGCGGCACAGGTGGTCTGGCCAGAAGAGCGCCGGAGGATACTAAGGCAACCAGGGGTCACTAAGGCAACCAGGGGGTCGGATGGCCCGAGTGCGCCTGCGCAGCCGGTGAGTGCCAAAGCTAGACGTGCGGGAGGGGTGTTACGTGCGCGCGCACCAGGAGGCGGGGCAAAATGTGACTTCCGAGGCCCCGCCTCTCCGCGACGCAGTTGGAGGTTTGCATTTGAGACCTCGAGCAGTTCAGGTCTTCTGGCAGGTGACTGGGTCCGGGATGGCTTCGGACTCCGCGGACCGCGGGACCGCCTGCACGGTGAGGGTCGAGGCCTCGTGTGGGAGCCTCTCTGGGCAGAGAGCCTCGGACCCCGGGGTTAACGCAGGAAGAAGGGAAAGAGTAGGCACCTGGGGCGGGGCCTGGGACCTCCCCGGAAAACCGCTTCGAGACTTGCGGGGCTCTTGGCGTTGACGTTGGAGGGTTGGGGTGTTGGTCCCGGAACGATCATGACTGATAATGAGGGCGCTTGAGGAGGGGTCACGTGAAGACGTTTTCCTAGGCCTTCGGGGCGGCCACAGGGGAGGTAATGAAGCAGGGTCACGCAGAAGGGGTCCCCAGCTCTCATCTGCGCGTCCCTGACGCCCTTGCAGCTGGAGTTCGCGGTGCAGATGACTTGTGAGAGCTGCGTGGACGCGGTGCGCACGTCCCTACAAGGGGTGGCAGGTAAGAGCCAGAAAAACTGCGGACAGTCTTGAGGGCTCTGGAAGGAGCCGGCAAGTCTCTTGGACCAACCTTACTCCCATTTACAGGTGTAGAAATTGAGACCCAGAGACAGGAAGGAATGTTCTCAGAGTCATACGGAGATGCAGAGGCAGAGCCTAGAGTGCAGATCTCAAGCCTGCCCTGCCAGAGCCCTCTACCGGCCCTGACACACTGGTATTGTGCATCTCAGGTGCCCAGGGAATGAGGAGCTAGGCAGAGGATAGATAGCCCCACCTACAGAGGGCGTTCCCTGGATACGGCGGCGGCTCTTGCTTGCCCAACAGCATAATCTTGACAACGCAAACAGCAGCCTTGGCCGTGTTCCATCCCAGGCAGCTCCTGATTCTTATAAGCCAGTTAACTGGTCTGGAGGTGACCTTGCACAACAGAAATATCTGAGAGGGCAAAGGCACTGGGAACTGCCTTCCTTTGATTCTGTTAAATGTTCATCCAGTCATTCAGCAGGTATGGACCAGACACTGGGGGCTTTTCAGGGAGAAGTGTTCACAAATGTTTCAGACACAGTCTGCCCTCAGGTAATGATAAGCATGGAAGCCTTGCTCATGGAAGAGCAGTTCTGAGAGGAGATGAATGAGATGGGTTCTGAAGCTAGGGCAGTGATGGCACTTAGCCTGTATAGGGCAGCAGTAGTGGGTAAGGGTATGTGCTCTTGAGTCAGAATGTTTGTGGTCAGATCTCCTCTTTGCCACTGAACGGCACTTAGACTTCATGCATGTTACTACTTGGGCCTGTTTCTTCAGCATTTAAATGGCCATAAGCTACTCTTCAGGACTGTCATGAAGAATAAGTTAGTTAATACATGTAAAGCACTTTAGAAAAATCTTTGGCATGTAGTGAGAGCTCACTAAATCTTAGAAATTATGAGAGGAAGGGCTTACAGGTGGCAATCTGATTGGGCAGAGGCATTCGGGGACAGATATTGAAGCAGAGGGAGGGGGAGAGAGAGAGAGAGAGAGAGAGAGAGAGAGAGAGAGAGATTGAGATTGAGATTTGCCCTCTCTGGGAGGCCTGGGGCTTTGGAGAAGAGGGTTCTGCTCTTCTCGTAAATAAGTGGGAGAAGCTCCAAGCCCAAGGCTCACTTCCTTGAACCCTTGTAACACGTCCTAGAGTTCCCTGTGGTCTTATGTTTTCTTTCTTACTAGGCTTTGAGCTAAACAAGGGCTGGCCTGGCCTCACTCTGCACCAGCTGCACTGAATCTTGCTCAGCTGGGGAGCCAGCCTTCTTGGTTCAGACCAAGGTCAAGAGTTGAGGAAGTGCATAGTTACAGGGAGCTTCCCACCGGGGCCCTCCCACTTGAGAAGCAGAGAATCAGCTCTTAGGAGACCCCAGAAGAGGAACCCACTTGCATGGAAGCCAGTCCATCAGAAAGTCTTGTCTGCTGTATATCTAAAATATATTCAGAAGTTAGCCTCTCTTTTTCCATACATTGGCCTTCACACCAATCCAGGTCACCTTAGCTCTCCCTGAACCACACAAGAACCTCATCTTTGTGCTCCCTGTTGCCTCTGTAGCCCCCTCCAATAGCTTTTCCATACAAAAGCCAAGGTGATTTTTAAAATTGTGACTTAGATGATATCACTGCCCAACTTAAAATCCTCCAGAAGTAATAATGTTTGAGAGCGTCCCATGGGCCAAGCACTGCTCATTTAGGCCTTTAATATTTCTCTGAAGAAGGTAGTAGTATCTCCATTTGCAGATGAACAAACCGAATAGAAAACTCGACAGAAAGGTTGAGTAACTTGGCTAAGGCCACACATCTAGTATGTGGCAGACTCAGAATTTCAACTCCAGAGGCCACATTCTTTTTTTTTTTTTTAACGTTTGTTTATTTTTGAGACAGAGACAGAGCATGAACGGGGAGGGGCAGAGAGAGAGGGAGACACGGAATCCGAAACAGGCTCCAGGCTCTGAGCTGTCAGCACAGAGCCCGACGTGGGGCTCGAACTCACGGACCGTGAGATCATGACCTGAGCCGAAGGCAGACGCTTAACCGACTGAGCCATCCAGGCGCCCCCAGAGTCCACATTCTTAACCACTATACACTGTGGCTTCTCCCAGTGGCCTCCCGTTGCATTAAAATTAAAATCCAGATTCTTTCCTTTTGGGCCTTGCTTGACTGGTCTCCACTTACAGCTTCATATCTAACTATTCATTTACTTACTTAATTTATTTATTAGAGACAGAGAATATGCATGAGCAGGGAAGGACCAGAGGGAGAGAGAGAATCTTAAGCAGGTTCCATGCCCAGTGCGGAGCCCAAAGCAGGACTAAATCTCATGACCCTGAGATCATGACCTGAGCCAAAATCAAGAATTGGATGCTTAACCAACTGAGCCACCCTGGCACCCTGTATCTGTTTACTCTCAGCTCTAGCCACATTGGCCTTCCTCTCTTCTTAGAACATGTCAGTGTTGTTCCTGCCTCAAGGTCTTTGCCGGCGTTGTTCCCTCTGTTGGAATACTCTTACCTGACTACATTCAGGCCTTCACTTAGAGGTTCAAGGAGACCTTCCTTGACCAGTCTAAGTGGCTTGCCCCGCATTTGTTCCCTATCACCTGTTTTCATTGATCGCGCTTTTCACTATCTGAAACTCTGTTATGTGTGTATTGGGCATTTGTGGCCCTGCACTGGAACACGTGCCATTTCATGGGTCAGAGATGTGACCTGACTTGTTCCCTGTTTATTTGCACTGCCTGGAACATGGCACGTGGCAGGTGCTTAGTGTATGCTGGTCAATTAAGGCAAATAAAAAAGTTTCTCACCCTGTGTGCTTATCTGAGCCCCAGAAGCCTCAGAACATCAGCCTTAGGGGGCTCAACCTTACTTTCTGTGGGGCAAGGGGACCAAACATCAGCTTTGGGGCTGGACAGGCTGCCTTCCAAGCCAGTGGTGACCCCCTCCTGGCCTCGTCTCCTCACCTGCCAGATGAGGACAGTATCATCATCCTGATGTGTGTCAGACAGAGCACAGCTCTTGGCATACCCTGGAGTCAGACCACAAGAGTTCCCCCATTACCCTCCCTGTACCCCCTTTGCAGCCATTGGCATCCAAAGGCATCTCTAAGTGGACCCAGAGTGCCCAACGCTTCACAGCTACCTGGTGGCTCAGGATAAAATTTTGTTTGAAGTGAGGGCCAGTTTGGTAATTGGAGGATTTTCTTCTCACAGAGTCACCCTGTGCTTGCAGGAGAGGGGATGCATATGTTACGTCTGATGTCTTACAAATTCTGCCCCTCCCCCGCTCCCCCAACAGTGTCGCTGCTGCTGCAGGGGATCCGAAGACACGAGCCTGTGAGAGAGATTCCTGTCTCTTAGGTGCTACCTCTCCCTGATGGCATTTCCCAGTTTTGCCCCCTGGGCTGTTATTCCCATCTCTGCCTGATGGTTAATCCACAGGGAGTCTGGCTTCGGAGTCGGCTTCTCCCACAGCCTGTGAGCTCCCTGAGGACAAGGACCAGCGCTCTTCCTGACCCTGGCCTCCTCCGTGCCTAGCACACATTTGTTGAAAGAATATGGAGGAGGGAAACCAAAGATGAAGGGAAAACCAGTAGTCCGTGTAGCCTTCAGTTCACAGGGCACCAGCTCAAAAGGGTGAAATGGCTTATTTAACCTTTGTTCTCTGGATGGCCCGCGGCTCCCCTGGGCTTTACCCTGCAGAGCAACGGACACATTTACTAAGTTGAAAGCAGAATGGTGGAAGTCCTGCAGGTGAAAGCTGCATTATAGTTCCCAACCCATCACCCGTGTGCTGGCTAAGGGTTTGAGAGCTCTCTGAAAAGGCTTGGGAGGGCCAAATATCTGAATGAAAGAGAAGCCCCTTCTCTTCCTTCTTTGAGTCGGCTCAGTGGCCCTCAAAGCTAGGCGTGGGTCAATCATCCCGCAGTCTGTGTGTACATAGGGTCACTTCAGGGATTTGGAGGGCACCTGAGACACACTGACTTTGGAGGCTGACCCCTGTGGACCACACAGAGCTCCTGCACTCACAGGGGACTGTAAGCAGTGCAGCGTGAGTTACTTGGGGGAAAAGGGAGCTCCTACAGGAGGACAGAGGAGGGGCTGCTTCTCAGGGTGAGCGGAGTGTCTGGGCAGGTTTCCAGAGCTAGGCTGCCTGAGATGAATTCCAGTTCCCTGATTTACTACACCGTGCATTTGAGCAAGGTTCTTAAGTCTCTGCAGTTTTCTCATCTGTAAAACAGGGATGTTAATACCCACCTCACAGGGTGACTTGAGTATCAAATGAGCTAATATGGGTAGAGTATAAAAAGCCCACCGTACATGTGTGGAAATGTTAGCTCTCATGATGATGGTGATAGCACCCCCCCCTTTTATTTATTTTATTTTATTTTATTTTATTTTATTTTATTTTAGGGAGGGAGCACATGTGCATGCAGTAGGGAGGGGCAGAGGGAGAGAAAGAGAGAGAATCTCAAGCAGGCTCCACTCTCAGCACAGAGCCCAATGCAGGGCTCAATCTCTTGACCCTGGGATCATGACCTGATCCAAAATCAAGAGTTGGACACTCAACCGACTGAGCCACCCAGGTGCCCCAGCCCCCCGCCCTTTTAAATTAATTTACTTTGAGAGAGAGGGAGAGAACAGGAGCAGGGGCAGAGTGAGAAGGAGAGAGAGAGAGAACCCCAAGCAGGCTCCGTGCTGTCAGTGTGGAGCCTGACATGGGGCTCGATGTCACGAAATGTGAGATTTTGAGCTGAGCCCACACCAAGAGTCTGACATTTAACCACCCACCCCCCCCTTTTAGGTGTGTGTGACAGTTTTGTTGATATGTAATTCAGATATCCTAAAATACACCCATTTTAAGTATACAATTCAGTGGTTTTTAATATGATCAGGGTTGTGCAGCCATCACCACTATCAATTGTACATTTCATCCCCTCATGAAGGAATTGTACACTTTGGCGATCACCCTCCTATTCCCCCACCCCCCAATCTGTTGTCTCTATAGGTTTTCCTATTTTGGACGTTTTGTCCATAATGGCATCATCTAATGTGTGGTCTTCTGTGACTGGTTCTCACTTAACATGATATTTTCTAGGTGCATCCCTGTGGTAGCATTATCAGCCCTTTGATTCCTTTTTATCTCTTTATGGTTGAGAAATATTCCATTGTATTGATGCACATTTCCTTTTTTTTTTTTTTTTTTTTTAATGTTTGTTTAGTTTTGAGATAGTACCAGCGGAGGAGGGACGGGGTTGGGGGGGGGGTGGGACAGCGGATCCGAAGCAGGCTCCACGCTGACAGAAGTGAGCCTGATGTGGGGCTCGAACCCATGAACCATGAGATCATGACCTGAGCCTAAGTTGGATGCTCAATCGGCCGAGCCACACGGGCGCCCCTGGATGCACATTCATCAGTTGATGGGCATGTGGGTTGTTTTCTCCTCTGGGCTATCATAAATAATGAAATACTGATGGCCCACTTTTATGAAAACATCTTAAGTAATTACCTGTGTTTCTTAAGTTACAAATAACTCCTGGCTTATAACAGGGACACACAATAACCCTGGAGGTCGCGTGGCATTATCCCCACTTTATTTATAAAGACACAGACTCAGAGAGGTTGAGGGCCTTTAACAGCCAGCAGGCAGCTTCCCAGCTTGCCTCCAGCCGTGGGGAGGTTGGGGCTGCCGACGGGCAGCCCATGAGGATGGGGTGTCAGCCCTCTGCTGCCCGTGCCCCCCCTCTCCCCACAGGTGTCCAGAGTGTGGAGGTTCAGTTGGAGAACCAGATGGTCCTGGTGCAGACCACCCTGCCCAGCCAGGAGGTGCAGGCCCTTTTAGAAGGCACAGGGCGGCAGGCGGTGCTCAAGGGCATGGGCAGTGGCCTATTGCGTGAGTAGCCGCTACAGCCCTGGCCTTGGCTTCTCTGGGAGGGAGGGGGCTGGTACACATCTAAACGGTAGGATTTGGGGGTTGGGGGTTCAGGTGGCCTTGGGGAAGGCATGAGAGTTATGCGGGGCTCTCTCCTTGCCCTTTTTGAGCTGATGAAGGTGTGGGGCTGAGGTGGCGAGCCAGCCCAGGTGTCTTGATACCTTGCAGAGAATCTGGGGGCAGCAGTTGCCATTCTGGAGGGGCCTGGCCCTGTGCAAGGGGTGGTGCGCTTCCTACAGCTGACCCCTGAGCGCTGCCTCATCGAGGGGACCATTGATGGCCTGGAGCCTGGGCCGCACGGACTCCACGTCCATCAGTTTGGGGACCTCACAGGGAACTGCAGCAGGTAAGTTATCTGTAACTTCCCCGGTGGCATCTTCATTCCCCCAGTTGTGCACCCACTCCGTGCAGAGGCTGTGTTCGGCCGTCTACACAGGCTTTCACACTTGTTCCTCACAAGTACTGTAAGGCATATACACACACACCCAGTCTACAGATGAGGAAACTGAGGCTCAGTCAAAGGCCCCAGGGCACGTACATGGTAGGGTGGGATTTGAACCTTGATATTCCTGCTCGTAGCCACCTTACTGCCTCTGAGAAGGAAGTAACTCCTACTAGACACAGAAAGGCAGGTCTTCATGTCATGGTGTTTGTCATGCTGTGATGCCATTAGTTGCTTACTCATCTGTGTCTCCCCCAAAAGTTTATTGAGGGCAGAACCCACATCTGATTCTTCTCAGTGCCCTCAACCCAGAGCCTGGTACGGAGTAAGTCTGTTTGCTGAGTGAGTGGGTGAAATAAATAGAGAGGATGGCCTGCGAGCCACTGTTTTGCTGCCCTCCTGCTTACCTTTCGTTCTTAGCTGTGGAGACCACTTTAACCCTGATGGAGCATCTCATGGGGGCCCCGAGGACTCTGACCGGGTAAGTGTCCATCTGGGTGAAGTTTAGGCTGCAGGGGGGGCCCGAGGCCTCAGGCAGGGCAGGTTGCTCCTGGGTCGTTAGCAGACAATTCCATTTTGGTGGGGTCCCCTCATTTTATTTTGTTCCAATTTAGAAACATTGACCCTCCCTGTGGTTGAGGCCTGACCCCAAGAGCTCACAGTCTGGTGAGGGAGACCCTTGAGGACCCCATGGTTGCAGAGCAGTGAGATGACCCTTGCAGGAGTCTGCGGGAGGCCCCGGGAGCCCAGGGCAAGCACCCGATCCGGCCTGAACCCAAGGACATGGGCAGTAGGAGAAAGCTTTCTGGAGAACTGAAGGTGTGGAAGTTGAAGATTTTGCCTGAACTAAAAAGGCCATTTCTGATGGTGCAACTCCCAGCTTGGAGTTTTGTTTTTCACCAGAGAATTGTTTCCCGTCGGCAGTGAGTTCCATGCTGCCTTGGTTTTTGCTTATCTGAGTATTGCTTGTTCTGTTAGTTATTCCACAGTTTCCTGTAAGTTAACTCAGGTTTTTCCTTAGGTAAATTGGGTTATTTTTTAATTTTTTATTATTTTTTAATTTTTGTTAATGTTTATTCAGTTTTGAGAGACAGAGGCAGAGCATGAGCGGGGAAGGGGCAGAGAGAGAGGGAGACACAGAATCTGAAGCAGGCTCCAGGCTCTGAACTGTCGGCACAGAGCCTGATGTGGGGCTCGAACTCACGGACCGTGAGATCATGACCTGAGCCGAAGCCGGACGCTCAACCGACTGAGCCACCCAGGCGCCCCAGATTGGGTTATTTTTAATGCTATAATCTATCATGGAAGGTTTCAAACATTCCAAAGGAGAGAAACTTGTCCTAAACTCCCGTGTCCCTATCACCCAGTTTCAACAGTGACCAATTCATGGCCAGTGTTTTTTTTTTTTTTTTAATGTTTATTTTTGAGAGACAGAGACAGAGCATGAGTCGGGGAGGGGCAGAGAGCAAGGGAAACACAGAATCTGAAGCAGGCTCCAGGCTCCAGGTTGTCAGCACAGAGCCCGACATGGGGCTTGAACTCACAAACGGTGTGATCATGACCTGAGCCGAAGTCGGACGCTTAACCGACTGAGCCACCCAGGTGCCCCATGGCCAGTCATTTTTCATCTACACCTCCAGCCTTTCTCCACCATTATTTTGAAGCAAATCAAGACATCGTTTCATGTAATTAAGGTCGGTTTATTTTTAACAAGAAACCTAATACTGCCACAGAGAATGGAAAACCAGTACTTGTAGCCATAAGAGCAGGGTCATTGCAAAAATGACCATTGGAGGCCAACTAAACGTTAGTGCAGTCCTGCTGGGTTCTGGCCTGCAAGGTCTGAGAACTGAGGAAGGCCTGCTTTTTCTCCTTTATGTGGAGATTAGTGAATGTTAGAGAAGGTGTTGAAGACTGAATTAAACCTTTGTCCTGGGTGTCATCCAGGATGATTGCCCTCACTCAGGGATTTAATGTTTCCTAACACCCGGTCACATCTCCTTCACTTCTGGGGTATGTGTTCCCTCTGTACTCGGAGATTCAGTACCAGGGCAGGCTCTGGGGCCTGGTCCCTCTCCCGGGATCTGGCAGCCCCTCTTTACACCCTCCCAGGACTCACAGGCTTCCTGGATTTGTAATTTCTATCTGATGAAGGTTTGTAGCCTTCTGGCACAGGACAAATGAAGCTATGGTACATGTTTCTTAACTCATGTACCTGATTTCTTGGACTTTTGACAGCTCCCTCACATTTCCAATGGTCAAAAGTTTGACTCCTTTCCCCTCCCACCCTGGGAAGCCAGAGAAGGGTTTCTGTCGGGTCCACTGTGTGGTGCTGTGTTTGTGTCCCGTGTAGCAGTGATCTATCACTGTGAATCAAATCATTCCCAACTTGGGGGTTTAAAACAACAAGCATTCATCTCCATTTCTCCGGAGCAGGAACATGGGTGCAGCTTAGCTGGGGGCCTCTGGCTTGGGGTGACTATAATCAAGGTGTTGGCTGGGGCTGCAATCATCGCAAGGCTCATGTCACTGTTGGCAGGCCTTGGGTCCTCCCTGGCTGTTGGCCAGAGACATCAGTCCTTTGCCACGTGGGCCTCTTCCTAGGGCAGCTCACAACACGGCAGCTGGGCTTCCCCCAGAGCGAGTACGCAAGAGAGGGCATCCAAGACGGAACCATTCTATCTTTGTAACCTAGCCTCGTAAGTGATGCTAGGTCTAGCACGTGCACAGTGGAAGAACACAGAGGGACGTCAGTACAGGGAAGGTGCATCTTAGAGCACCTCGAGCCTTGCAAGGTGATGCGCAAGAATTAAGCAGGTGAAGAACAGAGAGTGGGAATGTCAGGCACAGATGGGTGGGGGTGGAGGTGGGGGCGACTCCATAGGCAGAGGCCCTGCGGCATGAACCAACAGGGAGCAGTTGGGAACTGGCAGCCCTATGTCTTTAGGGAGTGGAGACCGGAAGGGTGAGAGACCAGCTTGCAGCCTTGCTGTAGCCCAGGCCCCCTCAGGGCGGGGGATGAGAAGGGGCTGGGGCCAGCTGCTCTACTGTCCACAGGTCCTTGATAGAGATAAAGACTTGAGCAAGAGCTGGGCTGCCAAGGCTGCCATGGTGACTGACAAGTTCCTTTTGGATTTCTGCATCTGCTTTTGCCCAGCTGCAAGTGAATTCAGTGAGGGGGTTTACACCAGAGCCTGGCTGTCCCTTTGCACCTCTCCTAACTGGTCCCCAAGCTGCCTTCCCTTCTCTTGCCTCCCCCCAATCCTTCCTCTTCATGCGCTGTGCTAGAGGTTGCCCCAAAGCACAGAGTAACCATGCCATGCCCCTGCCCAAAGCCCTTCTTGGCTCCCCAGCTCCTAAGGGCATAGACCCTGGCCAGCTGCTTGGTGTGACATTCAAGGCCCTGTGGCCCAGTTCTACTTGCCCAAGTGCAGGGACAGGAGTGGACCGTGCTGCTGGGTCATGCCTCTTGAGCCGTATTGCTAGGCTGCTTGCTCTCTCAGCCCAATCCTGAAGATGCTCGTCAAGGCTCAGTATCACCTCCCCTTCCTTGATCTTTCTGCCATAAAGGCCCCCACCGCAGGATAACAAAAAGTGCCAGGTGTAAGCAGCAGATGTCTCTCTGGAAAACAAGATAAAGCAGAAGTGGCACTTCTTGCTGCTTGTCACCCCCGTCCCCCAGTGACCTGCTCTGTGACCATTCTTCACAGCAAAGCCATGTGCACCAGCCCGCACAGGCACAGGCACTTGCTTCTGCCTAAAGCGTCCGATTGGGCACAATTTATCTGTACAGACGTGGGCTTCCGTGACTTACCAGTAAGGTCCAGTCACCTGCAAACCTACTCACTGCCGTACTAACTCTGTGTTTCATAATCGCTAGTCTGTTCGACGTCTGTCTCCCCACCATGCTTCGAGCTCCTTGAGGGTGAGGACTGCATGTGCACGCTACAGCATGCCAGCAAAGTGTGTCTGATGGAGGAAGTGCTTGGTATATGTGTTAGGACATTTTTTATTACCTTCAAAGGGAAAAGGTAGGCAGAGCCAACTTCTGGGGGAGGGCAGGATAGGCTCCTTGCTCCCTGTGTTTCTTCTCTGTGTTCCTGGAGGCTGGGAGTCAGGGACCAGTGCTGGCTGCTTCCTGTGGTCAGAAAGCCAAACCTGGCCAACTTAAGCCCAGGGGCATTGCATGCAGACCGCCAAGGGCTTAGAGTCAACAAGAGGCTGGAGAACGGGGCTTGTAAAGAAGAAGGAACCAGGCTGGCTTTTGAGGCTGGGTTGCAGGGAGGGTGACAACCTTGTAGGAGAAACAGTCTGGTCCAGTGGGCATGACTTCCTAGGAAGGGGGTCACTGGCCGGGATTTCAGTCCCAGGGAGGGAGCATCTAGTTGCCATCCTGTGTCCTGGGCCATTCCTTATCTTACCAGACTGCACCCAGAGGAGGGCACTGATACTTTTGGGGAAGGGGAATCAGATACTGGGAAGCCAGAAGCTGGCGGCTGTGCCCCATGTGCCCCTCTCCTCACCCCTGTATGTCACCGCAGCACCGAGGAGACCTGGGGAATGTCTGCGCTGACACTGATGGCCGAGCTGTCTTCAGGATAGAGGATGAGCAGCTGAAGGTGAGGTGGAAAAGAGGGTGGGGACCTTTCCTAACAGGTCCACTGTCTGAGGCTGTTATCTGCCCTCAAAGGTGTGGGATGTGATTGGCCGAAGCCTGGTCATCGATGAGGGAGAAGACGACCTGGGCCGGGGTGGCCATCCCTTATCCAAGGTCACAGGGAACTCAGGAGAGAGGTGAGTGATGCCACCCCCGGCAGGAGGCTGTGCTGTGCCAGCGGTGCACGGGCAGCCCTGGGGGAGCCCAGACCAGTTTGCAGCACCCGCTCCTGACCACACATTCTTCCTCAGGTTGGCCTGTGGCATCATTG
Source organism: Panthera uncia (assembly GCF_023721935.1). NCBI lineage: Eukaryota > Metazoa > Chordata > Mammalia > Carnivora > Felidae > Panthera > Panthera uncia. The sequence goes on along the minus strand of NC_064808.1, from coordinate 4,962,095 downwards.
CACGCTCCGCTGGCCTTTTCCAGAACCCCAAGCAGATCTGCTCTTGCGACGGCCTCACCATCTGGGAGGAGCGACACCGGCCCATCGCTGGTGAGGGACGAGGGGAGCCGGCCAAGTCCCTTGCCCACCTCTGAGCACGGCCTCAGCCTCGGACGTGTGACTGTTCTCCCAGCTGAGCACCTACACTTGCAGAGAGTGGGCAGGGAGGCCCTGCTTGCCCAGTCCCAGGAGAACTCGGGTACAGGGTGTGGGGTTGCTGTGATGGCCCCTTGGCAAATTAAAGTTTTATTTTCATACAGAACGTTGGCTTTTGTCCATGTCCCCACAACGTCCCTTTATGGCCTTGGTGAACACAGTTCCCCTACCTGTCTCCTCCCTTTGAGGACCACCTCCTAGCTTCGGAGCCAAGCAAAACTGGATTCAGATCCACACGCTTCCCGAGGGCTGCGTCCTCCTCCCCAGGGTCAGTGCTGGGCCCCAGCACTCCTGTTTCTGTCAGGGCAGATCCTGCTTGAGTTCCTCCCTGTGGATGGACCTGTAACATAGGAATACGGGGGCTGCAGGCGGCCCTCTTCTCCCCGCCTTGTCAACTGAGTATCAGAAAAAGACTGTCTGCTGAGGAGAGGGATGAGGCAGACGCACAGGGAGAACCTGAGAGTTGTTGGATAATGCCAGACGCTCCAGGGTCCCCACTCTGGGCCTTTCCTGTGGCCAGCTACTTCCTGACCGGGGGGGGGGGGCGGTCAAGAGACGTTCCTGGATTTTCCCCATGCAGCGCCCCCTCCCCGCTTTTGAAATTAATCTGGCTTGAGTTGATTTCTTTACTCACAAGTAAAAGACTCTTAATTAATCTAATAAAGTGCTTGGCGCAGAACGTGGCACATGGGAGGTCAAGGGAGCAGTGGCTGTGCATCTGAGGCCAAACGGGGCCCCTGGAAGCTGCCCGGCCAAGCCCCTCCTCTCACAGGGATGGCCAATATCCAAGGACTAATGTGTGGGGCCAGGGTTTCTGGGCCTCCCCACTTACCGTTTTGCCCCCCTACCCTTCCCCCCACTGGACCTTGTCATGTTCGCTCATCCATGACAAAACTGGGGGTTTTTTGACACAGTGGACTGTCAGAATACAAACTTTGCCCCTTACCTGCCTGCTTGGAACCGGGCAGGCGGTTTTACAGTTAGCTGGCCTTGGCTAAGATGTGCCTGGCTCTGCTCCCACTACCCCCGGCCTTGCCTGTTGCTCGGTCACGGCTGCTGGCTTCGCCTCCAGCCCCGGCCCTTGAACCCTGCTCTTTCTTGCCCTATGCTGCCAAACCTATGCTTGTTGCTTTCCAGCTCCCTTGATTCCTGGGAACCACCCTTTCAAGCATGGGGCCCGGGCTGTCTCCCCTATTCTCCCTCCAGAGCATTGCAAGAGCTGCTCCTGGATGCTGCCCACAGCCAGCCCCTGGCCTCCTCCCACCTCCCTTCTGGAGTGACAGCTGGAGTTAACCCTTTTATGACTAAACCTCTTAGCAAACTGAAGGGAGCAACACCCCCATTAGCTTTTCTCTCTTCTAAACCTTTTTCCCCCCATCTTCTAAACTCTTAAACATGTAGTGTTCAAACTTTGGTTTAAAACAGAACACTCTTCAAACATCTTGAAGGCCCAACGGTGACACATATGTAGAAGAGCGGCCAAAGATGCTTAGCCCAGACTATAGGCCTTCCCAAAAGTCCTGGGGCTCCTGGGAGAACAGTGTGAAAATCTTTGCCAAATTCCATCATTTTTGTGTGAGCTCTCAATCTCTGCTATGTCCATAAACCATTTGTACTGTCATTTACCAGATACTTTTTAAAAGTTTTATTCAGGGGCCCCTGGGTGGCTCAGTCGGTTGAGCGTCTGACATCGGCTCAGGTCACAATCTCATGGTCCGTGAGTTCGAGCCTCGCGTCGGACTCTGTGCTGATGGCTCAGAGCCTGGAGCCTGCTTCGGATTCTGTGTCTCCCTCTCTCTCTCTGCTCCTCCCCCGTTCATGCTCTGTCTGCCTCGAAAATAAATGAACATTTAAAAATAAATAGGGGCGCCTGGGTGGCGCAGTCGGTTAAGCGTCCGACTTCAGCCAGGTCACGATCTCGCGGTCCGTGAGTTCGAGCCCCGCGTCAGGCTCTGGGCTGATGGCTCGGAGCCTGGAGCCTGTTTCCGATTCTGTGTCTCCCTCTCTCTCTGCCCCTCCCCCGTTCATGCTCTGTCTCTCTCTGTCCCAAAAATAAAAAAAATAAAAAAAAAATAAAAAAAAAAACGTTTAATAAAAATAAATAAATAAATAAATAAAAATAAAATAAAATAAGAGTTTTATTCACTTTTAAACTTCATTAAAAACGTAATCATATTAGGTAATACCCATATAGTCATTTATTAAGTCCTAGGCTCTTTTCTAAACATTTTACATGCAATACTTCACTTAATCCTCAAGATAATAACTGCACGGCAGCTTCTGTTATTATCCCACGTTACAGATGAGGAAACTGAAGCACAGAGTGGCTATGTAACTTGTGTAAGGTCACACAGTAATGTGGCAGAGTCTAGGTTCAGACTTGTGGTCTGGCTCCAAGTCTATACTCTTAACCACTCTATTCGTGCTCTTGTAAAGTATGGAAAGTAAGATACATTTGTCATAAATAGAAGTTTGCTAGAAAAAGAGCATACATAGCAATTAAAATAAAAATTGTTCATCCACGAACTGCACCAACATTGTGTATAACTCCAGTGGCTTTGCACTGCATTTCAGGGAACCCAGACACTTTTTTTTTTAAATATCTATTTATTTTGAGAGAGAGAGAACACAAGGAGGTGGAGGGGCAGAGAGAGAGGCAAAGAGAGAATCCCAAACAGGCAGTGCAGAGCCCAATGTGGGACTCAAACCCACCAACTGTGAGGTCATGTCCTGAGCTGAAATCAAGTGCTGGATGCCACCCAGGTGCTCCGAACCCAGACACTTCCTTTTGCCTCCTGTTTTGTCAGCCACCATTTTATTATTTTTTCTTCTGCCACAACTTTTTTTCAGTGGCGCCCAGCACCCAACCTCATTAGCCATGTCTTAGGGACCTCTTGTCTCTCCCTCCCTCTTCTCTCTGGGTTTTCCCCTCTGACAATTCCATTCATTCTGGGATTCCACACTGTGGGTTTGGAGAGCTGTGAACATTGAAGGAAACTTCTGTTTTCCCAAGTATGAGAACTTCTCCCCAGCTGAATCCCAGCCCAGGGTCCCCATTGGAGTCCCTCCTCGGAGCAGTGGCAGACCTCTTCTTGAGGACTCCTGGCTGCAGGTGGTGGTCCTTGGAAGAGATGGGGCTGTTTCCCAAGGCAAGTGCAACTCTGGCTTCTGAAAATCCTTTTCCCTGTTCCTCTTGTCTGTCTTCTCTGACTTTTCCACAACCAGTGGCTCTCAGGTGAGGGCTCTTGTGGTCCTTGGACCAGCAGCATGAGCATCCCCTGGAAAGGTTTGAAATGCAAATTTCAGGGCTTCACTCCAGACTTACTGAATCAGAAACTGTGGGTGAAGCCTGGAGATCTGTTATATTTTATTGTATTTTATTTGTAATTCTTTTTTTTTTAATTTTTTAAATGTTTATTTATTTTTGAGAGAAAGAGCGCGAGCAGAGGAGGGGCGGAGAGAGAGAGGGAGATGCAGAATCCAAAGCAGGCTCCAAGCTCTGAGCTGTCAGCACAGAGCCTGATGTGGGGCTGGAACTCCTGAGCCAGATCATGACCTGAGCTGAAGTTGGATGCTTAACCAGGCGCCCCCTGGAGATCTGTTTTTTTTTTTTTTTAATTTTTTTTAAATGTTTATTTATTTTTTGAGACCGAGAGAGACAGAGCATGAGCAGGGAAGGGGCAGAGAGAGAGGGAGACACAGAATTGGAAGCAGGCTCCAGGCTCTGAGCTGTCAGCACAGAGCCTGACGTGGGGCTCGAACTCACTGACCGTGAGAACATGACCTGAGCCGAAGTCAGCCACTTAACCGGCTGAGCCACCCACGCGCCCCTCTAGTCTCATCTTTTAAAAAATGGTTGGCTTAGGGCTCTCAGAGCAGTATGTCAGCCTGCTGTTCTCTATCATGATGTAGGAGCAGAGTCCAGGATCATCCTCCAGCCCCCACATACTTCTCAAATTTAAATACATATATGATATCTACTTCCAAGAAGGACTCGGTGTAGCTTAGCCAGAGATAAAGAGGAGATTATACCTAAATACCTAGGTGAGGGAAGCACCATAACAGACAGTGCTCAGCTTTAAGGTGAAGAGGAAAGAACTCAGGGTTCCCAGGGCCTCATTGCCTGCTAATAGCACTAACAATTCTGGTACGAAAGAACTGTCGCTGGGTTTTTGATGCACATTAGTGGTATTGGTGCACTGAAAAGACGATTAGTGGTTACTTTCTAGAAATAAATTACTGTGGGGACACTTGGGTGGCTGAGTCAGTTGAGCGTCTGACTCTTGACTTCGGTTCAGGTCATGATCTCATGGTCCTTGAGTTCAAGCCCTGCATCTACGCTGACAATGTGGAACCTGCTGGGGATTCTCTCACTCTGCCCCTCTCCCACTTGTGCTCCTTCTCTTTTTTTCTCTCTCTCTAAAGAAATAAAAACTTAAAAAAAAATCATTGTGATTGGCTGACAATGCTCCCTAATGTTACCATCCCTATCCTAATCCCTGGAAGCCGTAAATGTGAACTTATGTGAGAAAAGAGTCTTTGCAGATGTGATTAAGTTAAAGATTCTGAGGGGCACCTGGGTGGCTCAGTCGGTTGAGTGCCTGACTTTGGCTCAGGTCATGATCTCATGGTCCATGAGTTCGAGCCCTGCATCAGGCTCTGTGCTGACAGCTCAGAGCCTGGAGACTGCTTCCAATTCCGTGTCCCCCTCTCTCTTTGCTCCTCCCCCACTCGTGCTCTGTCTCTCCCAAAAATGAATAAACATTAAAAAAAATTTTTTTAATAAAAAAAAAGATTCTGAGATGTTATAACAGCCACAAGAAACTGATGCAGTTAGGATTCAATTTTATTAAAGTAACACATTTAAAACTTAGTTTTCCTTAAGGCTTTAAGTTCAAATTATAAAACTTACTATTCTATTTATAAATCGAGTAAAATAAAAACTACTCTCTTTACCTTTTTTTTTTTTTTTTGACAAAACTCAGGTTGGATACATTGGGCTCCCTTACATAATCATATCCATTTGCAACATAAGTTCCCTCAAAGTTTTAAAATTGTATTTGTGGGGAGCAGTGCCTGGGTGTCTCAGTCGGTTAAATATCCGATTTCGGTTTGGGTCATCATCTCATCGTTTCTGTGCTGACAGCACAGAGCCTGCTTGGGATTCTCTCCCTCCCTTTCCCTGTGACCATTTTCCCACTTTATCTCTCCCCACCCCACCCCCATTTCCCACACTCTATCTAAAAAAAAAAATTAAAAATAAATAAAATTGTATTTGCACATCTAATTCTCTTAAATATCCAAGGATGCCTGGACTGAAGGTAAACTACTCAACGTGCTTCTCTCTTAAATTGATAAATACAGTGAAACCAGGCTGCTACAATTTACAAACTTAAAAAAATATTATGTATTTTAGCTAAAAATCCCAACCCCCAAATCAGTTTTTAAAAACATTTTCTTCTGAAATTGTTTTAGATTAACAAAAAAGTTGCAGTCGGATGAATCTGGAAAATATTTTATGCTAAGAAGCTGGCACAAGAGCCATATGTTTGTGTGGTTCTATTTGAAATGTCTGAAAGAGGCAAATCCAAAGTCAGAGGGATCTGTGGTCACCAGGGTCTAGGGAGCAGGGGACAGACAGAGAGCTAATGAGCACAGAGTTGCTTTTTGGGGGTGATTAAAATGTCCTGGAATTAGATGATGGTGATGGTTACCCAACCTTGTGAATATACTAAGAACCACTGAATTGTACACTAAAAGGGTGAATTTTATGGCATATGAATTATATCTCAATGTTTAACAATCATTTACTTAAGAAAGAACAGTAGAGAGTTCATGTTGCCTTCTCCCAGCTCCCTCTCATGTTAGTTTGTGCACATATAGTACAGTTTCAAACCCAGTTAATTAACGCTGAGACAAGACTAGCAACTGAACCGTAGGTAGGTCTTGATTCGGGTTTTGCCAGTTTTACTGCTAATGATCACTTTCTGTTTTGGGATCAAATCCTGGATGGCACATTGCTGGTAGCTGTCCTGTCTCCCTGGTCTCCGATCTGTCACAGTTTCTCAGACTCTCCTGGTGTTTGCTTTCTTGGCTTGATACTCCTGATGGGTACTGGTCAGGTATTTTGTAGCTTATCCTTTGGTTGGGTTTGTGTGCATTTTCTTGTGATTAGGTTGAGGGTACGTCTTTTTGGTTCCAATACCACAGAAGTGAAGTTGTGCCTTTCTCAGCATATCATGTTGACATATCTTATTACTGCTGCGGTTTAATGGGATCACTTGGTTAGGGTGGGGTCTCTTGCATTTCTCCAACAGAACCTTAAAATTTTCTCCTTTGCAATTAGTAAATCTTTTGTGGGGAGCTACTTGGAGACTATATAAATATCCCATTTCTCATCAGACTTTTGCCTACTGGTTTTAGCACCTAAAATCCTTTTTTTTTTTTAATTGTGGCAAAATATACATAACCTAAAATTGACTGTTTTAACCATTTTTAAGTGTACATTTTTGTGACTTACAAACATTCGCATTGCCGTGTAACCAACGTCACTATTCATCTCCAGAGCTTTTTTGTCTCCCTAAACCGAATCTCTCACCATTAAACACCAACTTCCCCCTCCCCCAACACCTGGCAGCCACCTTCTGTCTCTATGGATTTGACTACTCCAGGGACCTCATGTAAGTGGAATCATACAATATTTGTGCTTCTGTGATTGGATCATGAAGTCAATTCCTTTTTTTTAATTAAAAAATTTTTTAATGTTTATTTTTGAGAGAGAGCAAGAAAGAGCGCATGCGTGAGCAGGGGAGGGGCAGAGAGAAAGGGAGACACAGAATCCAAAGCTCCAGGGTCTGAGCTGTCAGCACAGAGCCTGATGCGGGGCTCGAACCCATGTACATTGAGATCATGACCTGAGCCGAAGTTGGACATATCCGAAGATATGACACTGAGCCACTCAGGTGCCCCTAATTTTTTTTTAATGTTTATTTATTTTTAAGAGAGAGAGAGACAGAGTGGGAGCAGGGGGGAGGGGCAAAGAGAGAGGGGGACACAATCTGAAGCAGGCTCCAGGCTCTGAGCTGTCAGGACAAAGCCTGATGTGGGGCTGGAACTCACGGACTGTGAGATCATGACCTGAGCTGAAGCCAGACGCTTAACCGACTGAGCCACCCAGGCGCCCCTCAATTTCTTAATTACACCTTTTAAATTAGAAAACCAAGACTGACCTGTCAGATTCTCTAGTATGGTCAACATTTCTTTACCATGACACACACTGTAAATACCAAATATATTCAGATTTCTCCAAATACGACAAAAATCTACTTGCGAGCTTAAAAGTATTACTATGTGTTTCATTTACTTCATCATGTTTATTTTTAAATCTAGATCTTCTCAGTATTGAGATAGATTATCCACTAAAGGGACACTTTGTCAGCTGAAAAGAATTTGGGGTTAGAATCCCCAGGACCAGGACTGCTTGCCTCCGGGGCCACACGTGTCAAGGGCGATTTTTCCTTTAAATTGGGTCTTTCTTAAATTGTTGCTGTGGTAGTGTGCTTGGACGGCTCAGTGGGTTAAACAGCTGACTTTGGCTAGGTCATGATTTCGAGGCTCACAAGTTCAAGCCCTGTGTTGGTTTCTGTGCTGACAGTTCAGAGCCTGGAGCCTGCTTCAGATTCTGTGTCTCCCTCGCTCTTTCTGCCTCTACCCTGCCCATGCGCTCTCTCTCTCTCTCTCTCTCTCAATCAAAAAAATAGATATTTTGAGGCGCCTGGGTGGCTCAGTCGGTTAAGCAGCCGACTTCGGCTCAGGTCATGATTTCGTGGTCCGTGAGTTCGAGCCTCGCATCGGGCTCTGTGCGGACAGCTCAGAGCCTGGAGCCTGTTTCAGATTCTATGTCTCCCTCTCTCTGACCCTGCCCCGTTCATGCTCTGTCTCTCTCTGTCTCAAAAATAAATAAACGTTAAAAATAAATAAATAAATATTTTTTTAAAAAAGTTTTTTTTTTCATTGTTGCTGTGTTAACAGGGAACTCTCAGGCCAAACCCTACAAATGGCTTTACAAACTGTGTGGTTCCTAAATTCAGATTAGGCCTGTAAGGTATGTCTTCACAATCTCTTGAATTTATTACCTGAGTTAGGCAATGAAAATTGTGTAAACTGCCCCCCTGCCCCCGCACACTTGTAGTGTTCTTCTCCTCTTCTCTATTTAATTAAATTAAACCTGAGTAATCTATCAGAAGTTGGCCTTTCTTTCTTTCTTTTTTTGGCCATAATCAAAGACATTCTAAGGACAGATTTTTTTTTTTTCTGGCTCTGAGAATGTACATAGAAGCATCTTTACATAATGAATGAATTCCTTGATGGGTGTCATCAACACTATGTATGGCCATGTTTACTAATCATTCTTATTCATGCATATATCCAGGAAAACATAATAGTGATGAGCTGGGCTTTGGGTCCAGATCCCAGGTCTACTACTTTCTAGCTCTGTGACTTTGGGGAATGCCTCTCAGTCTTCCCTGTGAAATGAGGATTACGACAAGCCAATCTCACAGGCCTATTGTGATAATCAAATAAGATTGCCTGTGCAAAGAATAGCATCTGGTAAATTTAGTAAATGTCCAGTGTGAACTGTTATTATCATTCACTCACTCAGTTCATTCTTTCATCAGGGAATTAAGGAAGAAACTGTGACCATCTTAGGAAGTTTCTGCTGCTGCTTAGCCACATGAGGAGGTAGAATCTGTATAAATATAATGTTAAGTAAGAACTTTCCCCCATATTTCTGACCACTTTGTTTCTGTGCTTTGTAGGTCAGCAGAATATAAATGTTGTCCAGTCTTACCTTATTTGATAACAAACTTAGTAGAGTACTTTAAAAATTAATTCAAGGGGTGCCTGGGTGGCTCAGTCGATTGAGCGTCCGACTTTGACTCAGGTCATGATCTCGTGGTCTGTGAGTTCAAGCCCCGCATCAGGCTCTGTGCTGACAGCTCAGAGCCTGGAGCCTGCATCGGATTCTGTGTCTCCCTCTCTCTCTCTGCCCCTCCCCCGCTCATGCTCTGTCTCTCTCTGTGTCAAAAATAAACATTAAAAAATTAAAAAAAAAAAAAAGGTGGGCCACAGGTGCTTCACCCCAGCTTTAAAAAAAAAAATTAATTCAAAGTTTTTTCAAATACCCATTGTGTCCTGTAGATTTTCTTTTATTTTCACTAAAGATACTTTAAATTCTATATTTACTTTTACTTAAGTAATATGTGCACATAAAAGTCAAGCCTAGTTCTATTAGGTTTTAGCTTTCAACTCCCTTGGCCATTTCTTCTGGGATTTACCTTCATATTTTTAGGCGACGTGACTGTGTTGCTATTTCTTTTTATATTTTAAGTTTATTTATTTTTAAGGCAGAGAGAGTGTGAGTGGGGCAGGGGCAGAGAGAGAGGGGGACAGAGGATCTAAAGCAGGCTCTGAGCTGACAGCAGAGAGCCCAATGTGGGGCTTGAACTCAAGAACCCTGAGATCACGACCTGAGCAGAAGGCAGACGCTTAACTGACTGAGCCACCCAGGTGCCCCTGGATTGCTATTTCTCGTTTGCAATCTTGATATTGTCTCTTAAATTCTATATTAAGGTGAATTCTGCAAGGAAACAAGAGTTCTGACCAGTAGTGGCCAGAGCAATAAAGATGTGATATTATCTCTTAAAATAAGCAGACTAAAGGTTTCTTGTTCATGTGAGCCCAGTGGCTCACGGTGTCAGAACACTACATCACCCTGAACTGTGGTTTCTCTTAGCACCCCTCTCCTCTTTTGGTTGCACAGTTAAGCCTCTTTTCCTCACATGCTAACACATAACAAGGTCAGGGCAGACAGCAGGAAGGAAGAAGGTTGAAAAGGGAAAAGTTCTCGCCCTTTATCAGGGAGGAACAAATACAGAACAAAATCACGTAGGTCCATGCTGCAAAAATACCTTCATCCATGTTGTTAAGAAAACATACTTTATGACTGTTAGCTTCCCGTGGCTGTTGTAACAAATGACAACAGAACTTCATTGTCTTACAGTTCTAGAGATCAGAAGTTCAAAATTAGTACCACTGACTGAAATCAGAGTGACATTTGGGCCATACTCTCTCCAGGGCTTCTAGGGGAATATTCATTCCTTGCCTCTTCCAATTTAGAGTGATGGCTGGCATTCCCTGGCTTGTGGCCACACCACTCCAATCTTCAGATCTCTCCCTGCTGTGTCTTCCCCACACTGTCTCCTCTGTTTATCTGTGCCAAATCTCCCTCGGCCTCCCTCTTATAAGGATACATGTGCTTGTATTTAGGATTTACTCGAATAATCCAGTATAATCTCTTCATCTCAAAATCCTTAACTTGACCTGAAAAGACCCCTTTTCCAAATAAGGTAACATTTCCAGATGCCAGGGATTAGGACCTGATACCTTTGGCCTATTACAATGACCTATTAAACCAAAGAACTTGGGCTGTTCTAATTAAGGCAAAGGTCATAAGTAAATTTGACTAGGCTCTCTTCTCTAGTTCACAGGACAGAATTTCTAACATTTCCTTCCATTCATGGTAAAGAGATAAGGACTTTTCCTATCATATTGCTTTATTACAGAAATGAATCTTTACCCAAACTTAGTTCTTTTGAGACTTTTGAGAGTTTGTGAGGGAGGGTTTTCAGGTTGTGACAATGCTGAATGAGGGCAGGAGGACTCCTGGCATTTTTGGGGGGAAGGCTAGGGATCCTTGCCAACCTACAGTGTGCAGGATAGTCTGGCAAAATGAAGAGTTAACTGTCCTATAACCTGCACAACTTTCAAAAGTCCTACCAGATATCCTTGTAGGTGAAAACATGTTTATAATTAGAACATAATTTATTTAACTTATTTATTAATTATGGCACTTATAAACAAAGTATTTTTGGTGCAGTTTTAATCCACACTGAGTGCAGAGCCCGATGCAGGGCTCGATCCCATGACCATGAGATCACAATTTGAGCCCATATCAGGAGTTGGATTCTTAACTGACCGAGCCACCAGGTGCTGTGGTGCAGTTTTTTAAAAAATTTTTTTCTCATTTATTCATTTTTGAGAGACAGAGAAAGACAGAGTGTGAGTGGGGGCAGGGCAGAGAGAGAGAGAGAGGGAAACACAGAATCCAAAGCAGGCTCCAGGATCTGAGCGGTCAGCACAGAGCCTGATGCGGGGCTTGAATTCACAAACCGCGAGATCATGACTTGAGCTGAAGTCAGACGCTTAACCGACGGAGCCACCCAGGGGCCCCGAATATTAATAATTTTTATATATTGATTACATGAGATTTTAGATCTATTAGGTTAAAATATATTGGGTTTTTTGGTGTTTTTTTATGATTTTCTTTGTTTTAAGTTTATTTATTTATTTTGATAGAGAGAGTACAATGGGGAAGGGGCAGAGAGCGGGAGAGACAGAATCCCAAGCAGGCTCCATGCTGTCAGCTCAGAGCCCGATGAGGGGCTTGAACCCACAAATCATGAGATCAAGACCTGAGACGAGATCAAGAGTCGGATGCTTAACCAACTGAGTCACCCAGGTGCCCCTAAAATATATTGTTAAAATTAATTTTGTTTCTTATTACTTTTTAAGGTGGCTAGCAGAAAAATGAAAAGCTTGTATGGGTTTTACATTATATTTTTGTTTCACACTGTTTTGACCGTAAACCCTACCAGCATTATAGGAGAAAACATGGGACTGCCCCCCCCATGATACCGTTAAAAAGGCTGTGCTGGTTGGGTGGCCATGGGTCTGCTGATACCCAGTCTGGGAATATTGCCAGCAGTTAGGATTTGCAAGGATACCAGAGAGGTATCAAAATGGTGTCCCACTTTCCTTCCTTAAGATGTACTTTTTAAAAAAATTGTAAAAGAATTAGATGCTCACTGTTGAAAGTCTAATGACGTAGAAAAGTATAAAAAAATTAACTCCCATCTCATCCTCTTCAGGTAACCGATGCTATTTCTCTGTGCTGAAAAAAACATATGCACCTATATATGGAGGATTTTTTCCCCTATAGCGTAGAAAGATGTAACATTGTACACTTGTATTTGTCCCTCTTATGGTCCTCCTTCCATATCAATAAATTCTGAACTACTTATAGTAGCAATATAATATTGCATTTTATGGCAATAACCAATTCCCTTATTTACAAACATTCAGGTTGCTTCCATTGCTTGCTACAAACAATGGTACAATAGATAAATTTATACCAATATTCTTATTGATAAGTTTGTTGTAGGGTAGATTTCCAAAGTGGGATACTCTGTTAAAGAATCACCACATTGACAGTTTTGACATTGCCAGAATAGTTCCCAAGAAGAACATAGAGGTTACACTATCATCAGCAATATGTGTGTGCTTTCCTCACACCTTTACCAGCAACAGATCTAAACCCTCTTTTTTTCTTTAAGTTTTTCAAATCTGAGGATGAAAAATGTTCTCATTTTCTTTTTCTTTTTTTTTGAGGTTTATTTTTATTTATTTTGAGACAGAGATAGAGAGCAAGCCTGGAAGGGTAGAGAGAAAGGGAGACAGAATCCCAAGCAGGCTCTGCACTATCAGTGCAGAGCCCAAAGTGGGGCTTGAACTCACGAACCGTGAGATCATGACTTGAGCTGAAATCAAGAGTCAAATGTGGGGTGCCTGGGTGGCTCAGCTGGTTAAGCATCTGACTTTGGATCAGGTCATGATTTCACAGTTTGTGAGTTCAAGCCCTGTTGATGGGGTCTGTGCTGACAGCCCAGAGCCTGCTTTGGATTCTGCATGCCCCTCTCCCGCTTGCACTCTGTCCCTTTCTCCCTTTAAAAAGGGGTGGGGGGAAGAGTCAGATGCTCAATTGACTTGAGCCATCCAGGTGCCCCAAAACATTCTCATTTCCTTGGCTACCAATGAAGGTTTTTTTTTTAAGTTTATTTATCTTGGGGGTGCAGAGGGGCAGAGAGAGAGAGAGAGAGAGAGAGAGAGAGAGAGAGAATCCTAAGCAGGCTCCATGTTGCGTGGAGCCTGACATGGGGCTTAAACTCATGAACTGTGAGATCATGACCTGAGCAGAAATCAAGAGTCAGATGCTGGGGTGCCTGGGTGGCTCAGTCGGTTGGGTGGCTGACTACAGCTCAGGTCATGATCTCGTGGTCTGTGAGTTCAAGCCCTGCATCGGGCTCTGTGCTGACAGCTCAGAGCCTGGAGCCTGCTTCCGATTCTGTGTCTCCCTCTCTCTCTGCTCCTTCCCTGCTTGCTCTCTCTCTCTCAAAAATAACAAATATTACAAAAAAAAAAAAAAAAGAGTTGGATGCTTAACCAGTTAGCTGAATGAGCCACCCAGGTGCCCTTAAAGTTTCTTGTTTATTAGCTATTTGCACTTCCTTTCCTACAAAATTGCCAGTTCACCTCTTTGGCCCATTTATTATTCTCTCTCTTTTTTTAAAACTAATTTATAGTTCTTTGTACAGTATAGATATTAACTGTTTAAACTCCCAAATCTATATCTTGGGCTCAGACCTCTACCTTGAACTTCACAAACCTATCTAATTGCCCATTGGCATCTCCACTTGGGTGACTTAGAGGCATCTCAAAGTTATCATGTCCCGAACTGAATTTCTGGTCTTTCCAGAAAATGTTTCTTCCACAATGTCCCCATCTCAGTAAATGGCAATTCCATGCTTCCAAGCTGCTCAGCGTCATCTGTGAGTCCTCTTTTTCTCACAACTCATATCCATTTGTGTATCGTGTTAGTTCTACTGTCCATGTACATCTAAATCTGTCCACTTCCTCTGAATTCTGCTGGGGCCACCCTGATCCATGTCACCACCATCTTTCTCCTGGATTCTAGCAATAGTGTTCTGAACAAACAGCTGTTTTCCATTGGTTTTTGCTCATTTCAATAGCAGCCTGAATGATACTTTAAAAACTATGGAAGATAAGCCATATCGGATGAACCCCTCTGCCCTCTGCCCTCCATAGACGTCCTTCCCTGCCCCCCAGCACAAAAAGGTGGCTTTGTTAAAGCACAGAAACAGAGCCCATGGGCAGAAAGAGCTGCACCAGGGTTGCAACTGGTGATATCTACTTTCACATTGGGAAGGGGTTAGGGGGTAGCATAAGTCTCTAAGGAATTTTGGAAGCAAGGTTTCCAGGACCTTGAGGGGGCTAGCTACTGTTAGGAAAATGTCATTTATTACTGTTTAGAAAAAACTCAGTAATGAACCCCTTCAGATGTTTATCAGTGGGCCATAAGCTTGGACTGTGATGACTAACATATATCTCGGGGGGGGGGGGGGGGGGAGCGGGGAGAGATAAAGAAGATTCCAAAGGAATTTCTGTATGTTAAAGTAGACTTACAGGATCATGTGTCCTCCACAGACTTTCAGCCTCAGGAGTAAAATCTAGGTTTGTTTTTATTTATTTTTATTTATTTATTTTTAATCATGAATGGATGTTATACTTTGTCAAATGCTTTTTCTGCATCTATTGAAATGATCACACAGTTCTTATCCTTTCTTTTATTGCTGTAATATATCACATTGATTGATTTGCAAATATTGAACCACTCTTGCAACCCAGGAGTAGAAAACCCAGAAATAAATCCATAATTAATCTTTGACAAAGCAGGAAAGAATACCCAATGGGAAAAACTCTCTTCAGCAAACGGTACTGAGAAAATTGGACAGCAACATGCACAAGAATGAAACTGGACCATTTCCTTATACCACACACAAAAAATAAATTCAAAATGGATTAAAGACCTTAATGTGAGACTTGAAATCATAAAAATCTCAGAAGAGAGCACAGGCAATAACTTCTCTGACATCAGCCAGAGCAACTTTTTATATATAGGAACCCTGAAGCAAGGGATACAAAAGAAGAAATAAACTATCAGGACTACATCGAAATAAAAAGCTTCTGCACAGCAAAGGAAACTATCAAAACTAAAAGGCAATCTATGGAATGGGAGAAGATATTTGCAAATGACATATCCAATAAAGAGTTAGTATCCAAAATATATAAAGAACATATACAACTCAACACCCAAAGAACAACCCAATTAAAAAATGGGCAGGAGATATGAACAGACATTTCTCCATAAAAGACCTACAGATGGCTAACAGATACATGAAAAGATGCTCATCATCATTTATCATCAGAGAAATGCAAATCGAAACCACCATGAAACACCACTCCACACTTGTCAAAATGGCTAAAATCAACAACACAAGAAACAACAGGTGTTGGCGAGGATGCGGAGAAAGGGGAACCCTTTTGCACCGTTGGTCGTGCTGCAAAATGGTGCAGCCACTGTGGAAAACAGTGTGGAGGTTCGTCAAAAAGTTTAAAATAGAACTACCCTAATGATCTAGCAATCACACTACTGGGTATTTGCCCCCAAAATACAAAGCACTAGTTCAAAGGGATACATGCACCCTTATGTTTGTAGCAGCATTATTTACAACAGCCAAGATATGGAAGCAGCCCAAGTGTCCGTTGATTGATGAATGGTTAAAGAAGCTGTGGTATACATATACAAAAGAATATTATTCAGCTATAAAAAATAATGAAATCTTGTCACTTGCAACAACATAGATAGGATCTAGAGAGTATAATGCTAAGCAGAATAAGCCAGTCAGAAGAAGAGGAATACTGTATGATTTCACTCATGTGTGGAATTGAAGGAATAAAACAAAAGAGCAAAGGGAAAAAAGAGGGCGAGACAAACCAAGAAACAGACTCTTAACTATAGAGAACAAACTGATAGTTGCCAGAGGGGTGGCGGGTGGAGGGATGGGTTAAATATGTGATGGGGATTGAGGAGGGCACTTGTCCTGATGGGCACCTGGTGAGGTATGGAATTGTTGAATACTTAAAAAATAAAAATCAAAAAGAGTGAAAGCCAGTCATTTCACTGGCCCACAGGGTGCCGCTACCTCCCCCTACATCCTTATGCTGTTATAGCCTCCGGCCATAATGTTAGTCCTTGAACAAGCAGACAAACTCTTGCCCCAGGACTTTTTGACCTGTACTTTCTGGCTGGAATGGTTCCCCTATGTGAGAGCTTACTTGCTTTGTTGCTTCAAATCTTTAGCACTATCAGGCTATAAGTCTGACTTGTTTATTATATTTCTTCCCACCATAGTATAAGCTCCAAGGTTAGAATTTTTGTCACTTTTTGTTCACTGCTATATCCTTGGTGCTGCCCATTTGGTAGGTGCTCAAAAAATTTGTAGCATGAACATGTAGGTAAATATTTTCCTGAGTTTGGCACACGGATTTGTTTTTCTCTTCTGCTATGCAAAATACTTTTTTTTGCATACATCTGTTGGTTTTGAATTTTCTGTTTTCTATAAAGGTTCAACTTTTGTCCCCTCAGGGACCATTCTTTTGACCCAATATCGTTTCCCTAAACTTTTTATTGTGGATAATTTCAAGCGCACACCAAGGGAGATACAACTCATTATTCCTCTTTTGAAAATTCCACAAAGGCCTCTGCCGAACTCTGATTTGTCACTCTCCATCTACTTCTAGGACCTCAGCAACATCAGGGAATGTGTTTCCAAAGAATGAATTAATAGCACGAGGGTCCTCCGGGGCAAATGCCTCTCAGGCCCCCTCAGACAGCCCAGCAGTCTCGGAGGGGACAGTTAGCTGACTGAAGGCGGCTGTCCTGGTTTCTTCCGCCAGGCCCGACCCTCTCGTGGACAAGCTCGTTGCCACCTCCAGGCGCGGGTTTGGCCTAGGCAGTCAGAATGGGAGGAGCTCTGACTTCCGGCTGAACAAAGTTTTTCCTTGGGTCCGCCGATCCCTGCCCCACCCGGGCCAGAGGCCGTCTCACCGAGTAGGCCTCTAGGCCGCCGACGTTCCCCGCGCGCGTTCCCCCTTCTCCAACCCTTCTTTTCCCCCCTCCCCCCGGCAGTGGCGGTTGGTCGCGCGCCGCCGTCCCTTTCCCGCCCCCTCGGCTAACAAGCGGGCTCCAGACCCTCTGGGATTGGCTGCGCCTGAGCGCATCTTCTTTCAGCTTCTCTGATTGGCTGCGGGTCGCGCGGGATGCGGGCCCCGATTGGCTTGGTCAGAGCGCCTGCGCGGCGGGGTTCTCGGTCGCCAGCCATTCCTGGGGAGGACTGCCGGCCGGTCGGACGTCTTGCCTGTCGCTGGAGGAGAGGTCCCGGCTCCCCGGGAAGGCGGCTGCGGCGGCAAAATGAAGATATTCGTGGGAAACGTCGATGGGGCAGATACAACGCCAGAGGAGCTAGCAGCCCTCTTCGCGCCCTACGGCACGGTCATGAGCTGCGCCGTCATGAAACAGTTCGCCTTCGTGCACATGCGCGAGAATGCAGGCGCGCTGCGCGCCATCGAGGCCCTGCACGGCCACGAGCTGCGGCCTGGGCGCGCGCTCGTGGTGGAGATGTCGCGCCCACGGCCTCTTAACACTTGGAAGATTTTCGTGGGCAATGTGTCGGCTGCGTGCACGAGCCAGGAATTGCGCAGCCTCTTCGAGCGCCGCGGACGCGTCATCGAGTGTGACGTGGTGAAAGGTAACGCGGAGGCGCGCGGGGGCGGGGGCGCGGGCGCGCTCTGGGCACTCTGCTTGTTAGCCACGCCCCTTTCCCGGGGGTCGGTCACCGCGCGGTTGGGGAGGGTGGGGAAGTCGCGGGAGCGAGGCCGGAGGTGTTGGGGGCGCGATGGGTAGAGCCACCCTCCTTCCCTGCGGTCCAGGCACCATTCTCCAGATAGGAGGAAGTGGCTCTGGGTGGGTTCGGCGGCCACTGTGAGCCGAGCTACGGGGCCGGGGACGCGCCTGAGAGACTTGCGAGTATACCGGGGGCGCGCCTTCCACTGGTCTCCTGGGCCTGGCACCGAGCGGAAATTGGGAAGTGACGGGCACAAGCCGGATCATGGAGCGGGGAAGATTTCGCCACTTCCCCACTTCCTCTCCAGACGTCGGTCAGAGCAAGGGAAGAGGGAAAAGGTGGGGGCTGACGCCCCAAGGCCACCCTCGTGTTCCCTGCCGATGAATGCTCCCGAGCGGAAGGTAACGGGGCCCTTGGACGTTTCTCGGGCTGGGATTTTTTAGCATTGTGTGGCATGGGTCTACTCATGGGTATATAGTTACTCGTGGGTACAGGAGGGACCCCTTCCGAACCACTTTGGCCTTTCAACATTGTTAGGTGGGTTAGGCGTGGCAACGCTGTATTCCAAGTCCCTCAAACTTGGGTTTGTTTTTTTTTTTTCCTTGGGATCGATTTTGTATGTATATATCTATATCTATATATGTATGTCTATATATTTATATTCTACTATAGATATAGATATATATAAACTGAAAACCCCGATCTTTTGAATGGGGAAGGAGGCTTGTTTTATGAAGGCCTCTTCTCTTTAGCCTTTACTTGCCAAGCCCATGCCCTCAGGGCAGTGTTCTTTTATAACTTGGTGATTTTGCAAAGGGGCATATACTCTGTGGCTGAGGGGGACGTGGAGAGGGGTGTGTGAGAGGTCTTCGTTAAACATTGGCTAAACAAATTTACTTGTTCATCGGCTTTGCTGGAGTAGTCTAATTCTTAGGGCAGATCCCCAGTTTGCCTTTTCTTTGAGGAAAATGTATCACTGTAATCTAGGTCTGGCTTCCTTTTTGGGACCCAGTTGACTTTTTTTGTAGTCTAGGTTCCTATCCTGTAAGTTCTTTTTCTTTTATGTTGGCAAGGTTTGGTGGGATCGTCCTTGTGTATGTGGCCAGTCTCTGTTCCTCTTGTGAACAGATCAGAATTAACTTTGCCCTGCCATCTTCAAGGATGCAACCTGGGGGAGTATCTGATGCCCTACTCCTGGTGTTGAATTCATACCTACCCATACTCTGAAAAGTTTTGGGGATAGGAACTAAATGGGTGCAGGTGCCTTTTTCCACCAAGACACTTCATTTGCTGTCCTAATAAGGCATATTTTGGGGGCCATTCCTTGTCCTTTCTGCAGCTGGGGAAGCGTAAAGGGTTGTAGTCTCCACTACTAAGAGCAGTTCTTGTTCTGCATTAATATTGCATTCTATTTTCCTCAACTCAGGTTATGCCAGTCCACGACTCTCCGGAATCGGGCTTTCCTGCTGGGTGCTCTTAAGGCAGGCTGTATGGTGCATTGATTTTTGCTTTGTTTAAAGAGTAGGAAGGACTCCAGATTGGGCATCTGGCCAGGAAACCAGTGGGGGTACATGATCCTGATGACAGTTCTGTGTTAATTGACCTACCACATGTCTTTTGCGGTTCTTAGGCAAGATGGCTACTAGATTGGGAGTCTAGAAACTAACATCTGAGGGGGACAGTCTCCATGGAACTCATTGGTCAAGAAACTTGCTTTCAGGTGGTAGAGGAAACTAAAAATTTGCCCGGATTCGCTCTGGACTGATACCAAGTGACAGTGGCGGGGAGGGTGAAGTGTATAACTGCATGTGGTTTGTAGAACTCTTGGCTGACTCCGAGAGAGTGAAAGTTTTGTCTATTTTGTCCTTTTGTAAACACCCAGAAATGTGTTAAACTTCCTCAGTAGTGGTTAGTTGTTATTTGTGGTTATCCTGGTAAGTAACAGAGCTTCTGCTATACTTTGATGTGAGAGACTTTGGGAAAGATTTGACTGTCTTGTCCTCCACTGATGCTTTTCTATTTCTCTGGGGTGAAAGAAAGTGTGGCTTTTAAGTTGGGAATGTAGCAGAAGAGACTGGCTCTGGCTCTATAAAAACGCATTTCTTGGGTTGGGAATGGGCATTCGATGATCGAGTCCTCTGGTGTTGGCTGTCAGGTCTTTGAAAAGCACAGAAGCTTAAGGTTGCATAAGACAACCAGTTCTATTTCATTTCATAGGGGAAAAACATAGTTGCTTGGTTACCCCTGAAGCTTCTATGTGATTTGATTTATGAAGCAAAAATCTCCGTGGCAACAGTGGATTGTAACCACTCTCCACAGCTATTGGGTGTTCAAAGATGAAGTATAAGAGTTGCTGACAGCTTTAGGAACCATTTAGGCTTCAGGGGAGGTGTGAAAGGCAGAAGAGGAAACTGTTTCCTTTTTTTTTTTTTCTTGGTGGGTGGCCATTTTTTCCTCCTATACACAAATCTGTAGTGTAAAGTTAGAGGTTTTTAATTCTTCTCAGGATAGGAAAACTCCTTTTTCTGCCCAAATCAAGAGATGGATGCTTAACTGACTGAGACACTGAGGCGCCACTCTGGATTCTCTTAACTTTGGTTCTAGAGGAATTGTGATGCCACCAGACCAATAGGTGATCTCTGTAAAACATTGCTTGCTCTAGTGCCTTTAAATGCAGTGGATTTCCCTCACAGGTTACTGTTTCTTAAACTAGCTTTCCAAGCAGAGTTCTCTAGGTTTCTGGTTTTTCATCGTCCTAGGAGTAATTGGATTCCTGGGCATCTTTGATAGGGTTAGGTGTTGATTTTGGCTTCTGGCTGTAACAGGGTTAACCCTGATACAATTGAGTCAGCTGGATCACTAAGTCACACTTCTCTTTAATGTCAGGATTAGGAACATTTTGATGTAAATTGGTTATAATTGTATCTGAGGGCTTTTAAAAAAATCAGTTTCTAGAACTCCTCTGGGTGGTAAATTGAAATTGTACATGTGAAATCTCAGTTCTCAAATTTCAACTTGGTTGGTTTCTTAATAAAACCTGGCTAAGGTAGGGAGTAGACAGTGGGATGTCCTGTTGCTCTTGTAAACCTTTTGAAGTTGTTGTTGTTTTTGTTGGGTGTTTTTTTTCCCCTAGTTTGTTCTGGTCTCAGGAATTTGTGGATAGTTTAGCCAGGACTATAATATCATTCATTAATAGTCTCTCACACTGCCTGGAGGTTTTTTTTCCATTTCCCTTAATCTGCCTATAAGCTCCCACTTTTTGTTTGTCCTTGCATTCTCTGGAGGGTCAGCTCAGTCTCTGCTTTTAAAGACATCACTGACCACCAGTATCTATTTTTAATTCCCTCTACCCAAAGTGGAGATGAGAGATCATAAGACAGTTCTAGTACTCGGTGGCTAGGCTGAAAGGAACACTTTTGCCTTAATTGGCAGGTAAGGAATCAGGTTCTAACCATGGGGGTGTGAGGACTGAGAGTTGTGATAGTTGATTTTGTTTTTTTAATCCTCTCTGGCAGGTTCCAAGTTTGCATGTATAAATGGTATGGTAGCTTTTGTTTTTTATTATTAGAGATAAAAGATAATATTCTGTAGGGAGTGAAGCCTGTGGTTATTCCTAGGCCTGAATAATCGTCATAATTCTTTGTTATCATATAGCTATTTATATTTTACAAGGCGCTTTTATCTTTTTATTTGAATCTCCTAACTTGGAGGTGGGTAGGGCAGATATCTGGATCTATAATTGAGGCTTTTAAGTGCCTAACCAAGGATTCCTTGTGCATACCATACTTCTGATTTATGCCTTGTTGATTATTTTTTCATTTCTATGAGAAGCAGGTTGGTGGCATTGCCTCACAAGAAGAAAAATGACTTGCTTTCTGGGAGCAGCCAGAGAGGGCATCCCAGTATGAATCTAGAAATTAGGATGCTTGTTTAGAGGTCGTTTAAGAGGATTTGTTATCTGCAGAAATGGAACCTGGTGATTTCATCTAGGTAGTTTTTCATTTCCTAAATTGATGTGAGATGGTATCTTGGTACTTGGTACTTAAGTAGCCATGGATTCAGATGGGTTTAAGTGCATGGCCTTATTTGCCATGAGCATGGTCTTATCATTGTTTTTCAGATCTTGCTTGCACCATTGTGATATGTGATTTTGGACATGAATAAGAATTTCTTCCCACTCCCCTTTCTAAAATTTTCTCCTGTGTGGTAGATGAGTAGGACTTTGAGATCAACATCCTATCTTAAGCTTATATCCCACCACAGTTCATTCAAATCCTGAATGAGGACTTCAGGGGTAACCTATTTAGCAGAGCCTGCAAGCTGCACTTACTGCAATTTCTCACCTTGAAGCTTAAGAAACAAGATCTTTCCTGTAAACTGTTCTGTGAACAGGAGCCCAAGGGGGTAAGGTATACGTCTGTACTTTGAAGAGGAACCAGTAGAGGATATAATGTAGCCTGGGGGATAGAGGCTTGGGCCTGATCTCAGCCAAGAGGCTCGGTTTCCATTCCCACGCCTCATTGGCTTACATGAGTTCCAGCTTCTCCTTTTGTAAGTTTGAATTTCTTGTTGTGTTAATATGGTCTTGCTTTATATATTGACTTCTCAGGGATAGACTGGTGTAGTGAAAGGGCAAGGAAGAGCTAGGATTCTGTTCCTGGGTTCAAGACATTTTGATTTAGAGCAAGCCATACAAATTCTCTGAGCACATTTGTCCACCTGTAAGATGGAGATAATGATGCTTTGCTCTGCGTACCTCACAGGATTGTTGTGAGGCCCAAATGAAGGCCAATGCATGGAAGTACTTTGAGAACAGAAGTACTCTGAAAAAAAAAAATTGGAGAACGTTCATGAACTGTGCACTGCACTTTAATTTTCTTGATTTAGTTGGACCCTGGGCTGAGATACGGGTCATGCCAAGACATAAGTGGTCATTTCCAGTATTTCAGAGTTAAGCTTCAAAGGTGAGCAGTAGTGTTTGGTGACCTTGGGTTAGAGAATGCTAAATAATTGAGTGATCCAGGAACCCTTTCTGTGTTTTGTCTGGTGGTTTATTTACACTCATGAGAGCTGTGAAGATTTTTATCCTGTGTTGCAGTTCATCTTTGCTCTTCTCTCACCAGAGAGTTGAGTTGAGTTGAGTGATGTGGCGGGGGAAAGGGGAGAATAGGGAGAACACGTAGGGAAAGGTGACCGCTTGAGACAGAAGCTTTGTTATGTGGGAACCATGTTTTATGACCTACTCCTGGAGAGGAGGGTTTGGAGGCCTGGAGGTAGCTGGCAACAGCTGGGTGCTGTTGTGTGTCCAGTTTGGGACCCATCAGGTAGCATGCCCTGCCCCCCTAATCGCTAACCCTCTGTCTGCTGCTTTATCAGACTACGCGTTTGTTCACATGGAGAAGGAAGCAGATGCCAAAGCCGCCATCGCGCAGCTCAACGGCAAAGAAGTGAAGGGCAAGCGCATCAACGTGGAACTCTCAACCAAGGGTCAGAAGAAGGGGCCCGGCCTGGCTATCCAGTCTGGGGACAAGACCAAGAAACCAGGGGCTGGGGATACGGCATTCCCTGGAACTGGTGGCTTCTCTGCCACCTTCGACTACCAGCAGGCTTTTGGCAACAGCACTGGTGGCTTTGATGGGCAAGCCCGTCAGCCCACACCACCCTTCTTTGGTCGCGACCGCAGCCCCCTGCGCCGTTCACCTCCCCGAGCCTCCTATGTGGCTCCTCTGACGGCCCAGCCAGCCACCTACCGGGCCCAGCCCTCAGTGTCGTTGGGAGCTGCCTACAGGGCCCAGCCTTCTGCCTCTTTGGGTGTCGGCTATCGGACTCAGCCCATGACAGCCCAGGCAGCCTCTTACCGCGCTCAGCCCTCTGTCTCCCTTGGGGCCCCATACAGGGGCCAGCTGGCTAGTCCTAGCTCCCAGTCTGCTGCAGCTTCCTCGCTTGGCCCATATGGTGGAGCTCAGCCCTCGGCCTCAGCCCTCTCCTCCTATGGGGGTCAGCCAGCTGCGGCTTCCTCGCTCAACTCCTATGGGGCTCAGGGTTCCTCCCTTGCCTCCTATGGTAACCAGCCATCCTCTTATGGCGCGCAGGCTGCCTCCTCCTATGGGGTTCGTGCGGCTGCCTCCTCTTACAACACCCAGGGAGCAGCTTCCTCCCTAGGCTCCTATGGGGCCCAGGCAGCCTCCTATGGAGCCCAGTCTGCAGCCTCCTCACTTGCTTATGGGGCCCAGGCAGCTTCTTACAATGCCCAGCCCTCGGCCTCTTACAATGCCCAGTCTGCCCCGTATGCTGCACAGCAGGCTGCTTCCTACTCTTCCCAGCCGGCTGCCTATGTGGCACAGCCAGCTACAGCTGCTGCCTATGCCAGCCAACCAGCTGCCTATGCTGCACAAGCCACTACCCCAATGGCTGGCTCCTATGGGGCCCAGCCGGTTGTTCAGACCCAGCTGAATAGTTATGGGGCTCAAGCATCGATGGGCCTGTCAGGCTCCTATGGGGCTCAATCAGCTGCTGCGGCCACTGGCTCCTATGGTGCTGCAGCTGCCTATGGGGCCCAGCCTTCTGCCACCCTGGCAGCTCCGTACCGCGCTCAGTCGTCAGCCTCATTGGCTGCTTCCTATGCTGCCCAGCAGCATCCCCAGGCTGCTGCCTCCTACCGTGGCCAGCCGGGCAATGCCTACGATGGGGCAGGTCAGCCGTCTGCAGCCTACCTGTCCATGTCCCAGGGGGCCGTTGCCAACGCCAACAGCACCCCGCCGCCCTATGAGCGTACCCGTCTCTCCCCACCCCGGGCCAGCTACGACGATCCCTACAAAAAGGCTGTCGCCATGTCGAAAAGGTACTGTATGCCCCCCCGCCTCTGCCCCCAGCTGGGGCTTAGGGCAAGGGGCTGAGGTTGGCATGGGAGGGAAACTGGAGCCATTGGCCCCTCCTTTGGTCTTCTCTCATCTACTCCCATGGGATGTCCAAAGGCCGAGGGGGGTGATGTCTGTAAACTTTTTTGATCACCAGGGTTCAGGTGGAGCATTAGTGCTCAGCCTGGGGTGGTACCAGCTAGTCAGGCTGGGAAAAGTGTCACCTGTCTAGGCTACCCCAAGTGCCATTGGAGCTACTGCCTGCAAGATTGTGGCCCATAGCCTTTCCCACCGTCTCAAGGATCCTTAAGCCTGTTATGTGGTTGTCCTGGCTTTGGTAGGGTGGGTTTGAAAGAGTAGTCCCTTTGGCACTCACTGGCTGAAGGCAAGGTGTATGAGGTGCGTCCACTCTTTGGGAAGTTGGGGACCTTGCTTTCGTCCGCCGTTCTGTTGATAAACAACCAAGGTCTTTCTGTGTAGGGCCCAGGGTGGGGATAATTTGTTTGTGGTTTGGGAATGTAGACTAAAATCTACCTTGGCCAGTTGAGAAGGGAGGGCTTCAGTGGTGGGCTTGGTTTCCCACTGGTTGAACCAGGCTTGATTTCTTGCCCTGGATAGGGTGATGAGCCTTCGGACAAAATCTTGTTTGTTGGAGACCAATCTGATCACACCCTCCCTATCCCTATTGGCATCTCCCCCATGCCCACCTGGAGCCCTCCCCTCAATTGTCTCATTCACCAACTGTCTTCTTCTCTCGACTAGGTATGGTTCCGACCGGCGTTTAGCCGAGCTCTCTGATTACCGCCGTTTATCAGAGTCGCAGCTTTCGTTCCGCCGCTCGCCGACAAAGTCCTCGCTGGATTACCGTCGCCTGCCCGATGCCCATTCCGATTACGCACGCTATTCGGGCTCCTATAATGATTACCTGCGGGCAGCTCAGATGCACTCTGGCTACCAGCGCCGCATGTAGGGCCATCCTGGCATGGGGCACCACAGGGAGGGAAGGAGAGGAGAGGTCGGGTAGGGTGCAGGCCCAGGTTATAACCACTGGCCCATACCTCTCCCGTTTGCGGTTTTTCATCCCCTCTACCCTGTGGGCCTTCCCCAGGAGATGATCCTTTTGAGTGTTCGGCAGTAACCTACTTTGTTCCTTCGCCTCAGCAGCAAATCTTGCTACTGGCTCTAGATCTGCGGTTTCCCCTCTCCCCTGCCTCCCATCTCCCCAGGATGGGAATTTCTTTTATGTTTTTATTTTTTCCTGGCTCCCTTTTATTTTTGTGCGCGATATTTAAGGTCGTCTGGATGGGGAAGCAACCTGCAACTGAGGTCGGCGGCGCCTTTTTCTTTTTAGATGTGAGGGAGGCCAGGAAAAGGTTAGCTTAACCATTTCCTGTGCGCCAGTGTGCCAGCAGTCCAGGGGGCCCTGACTTTGTCCCGCTATAGACTGTGTTGAGACTGAGTTCCTGTCGGGACGGTCGGTATATGTCCAAATCCCTACTGACCCCCTGATGTTCTAGCTGATGCTGAGTGGCACAGTCCCACATCCCCATCTCCCCAAGTAGGTGGTGTTAGAAAACCTTAATTTTTTTTCCCTTTTGTATGGACTACAAATAAAACTTGGGGCAATTTGCAGTTTGGAAACCTGGTTGTCATTGTCTTGATTGCACTCAGTTTCAGAGAAGCCAGTTTGACATCCAGGAAGACATGACAGCTAAAGGAAAGGCAGCTGGAGAATCCAGGGCAGATGAGGAAAGGGGTTTGTATGTGGGAACTAGTGATTTCCCTGCTGCCCAGAGGGATTTAGGTCATCGTCGTCCCGTTAGTCTGCCATCTTTAGGACTGGAGAGTCCAGACCAAGTTGCTCGGACTTCCTCAGCCCTTAAGTTGAATTAATCACACCAAGTGCAGTAAGTTTATTTGCCCATTTCCCCCTGATTTATCTCCAGTTCGGAAACAACCTGTGCTCCAAGCAGGATGGTTCTGGGGTATGGCTTCTCAAGTGAGAAGTGGGGAAATGGACTGCTTTGGTGCTTATAAGGCTTGTGGATCCTTCAGGCAGTGGGCTTGAGTGAGTGCTGGAGCTGGGACCCGGAAAGGAGCCAGTAGTGGGGTAAGGGTGGTGTCTGTCTGGTTCTTCCCTGTAGTTGGAGAGAGGAGGAGCAGGGACGATTGGAAGCAGGTATGGGGGATATGGCCATAAACCTGGTATTTCGCCTGTTGAACATCACCATGGAGTGTCCTTCCTGCGTCCTGCCATCTTCTGCCATCAGTTCCCTGAGACTTACCCCGTCTCCATTTGTTAGGGTTTCCAGATGTTTTCTTCCTGGATTTATATTTGAAGGTGTCCTCACAGACTGGAAAGGGGGGTGAGGTACAAGCATAACCCAAGTAGGGATGCTGGGATAGAGTGAGAAATTGAAGATTCTTTCTGTACTTTTATTCTGGGACTGGGGTTGAGAGGACCTGGGCAAAAAAAAAAAAAAAAAAAAAAAAAGTTCCAGCCAGGGACAAAATGGAGGCTTGCGTTCACCAATAAATGAGTGAACAGAAGACTGGTTGGGTAGGAACCTACTGCTGTTCCTTTGGGAAAGGGGGCTTTAGAGATTTGATTTGGGAGCCTTTTGGGGCAAGGTGGTTTTGGGGAATTGTGTGTGTCAATCAAGTGGAGTTCAGGTGGGTTCTTTTCTGCCTTTCACTGGTTCCTTGGGAACTTGCCTTGTGACAGAGGAGTTTGCCCCAAGTGTTCCCTTCCCTCTGCCCAGTGGGCAAAAAAGCATATGATCTTTATAAGAATGAGCTCTTGTGGATGGTAACTGGGGTAATCTTGGGGGGTGGGGTACTGGGGCCATAGCTCTTTCCTTGCTCTTTCTGCTCACTGCTTTACCTCCAGGTGCTTTGCTGCTCCTTTTCATTTCTTTGAAGGACTGGGAGGGGGGAGTCTGATAGGTTTCTTGTCACTTCTGCAGGGAGGGTGGGGTGATCTGAGGACCAAGCTAACAAACTTAGCTCTGGTTATTACTCTGGAAAATAGAGGGGTTGGTTGATTACAGGGCTGTGATTGTGGCCTGTGCATTTGTAATATTTCTTTGTCATATGGCTTTCTGTTTTCCTTTCTCCAGTGTGAGGGTTCTGCCACTATTCCAATCCTATGGTTCCTGTGAAAAACAGCTTAATGTGCTCTTGGGGCCAGTGTTGATGTTCTTTATTGCAGCCCAAGTTCTTCAGAGTGATGTGGCCTAGATGATCACTCTTAACTGCCTAACATCTTTAGGTCCTGATGCCTTTGCTGCCTCAGCCCTCAAGGTTTTCGTTGTTCAAGCAGAAGAGGTTACAAAGCTAAATCATTTGTCATTCTCTTCTTTCTTGCAGATTGTTTTAAAATTTCCTTCTTTCTCTTTTATTTAAATTACGCCACCTGTGTTAATCCTGTAGCCCACTCTTCATACTTTGCTTTTTGTGGATTTCTGAGTTCTTGGTTCCTATAACTTGGAGATGGTTGGGTTGAGTGAATGGGAGGACATACATTTAATGGGTGTTTTGGGATAAGAGGGTGGGGAATGTGGACTCCCAGGTTTTGCACTCCTGCATCT
This sequence comes from Panthera uncia, assembly GCF_023721935.1. NCBI lineage: Eukaryota > Metazoa > Chordata > Mammalia > Carnivora > Felidae > Panthera > Panthera uncia. The sequence goes on along the minus strand of NC_064808.1, from coordinate 4,933,790 downwards.
ATCACCTCTACAACTTGACCTTCATTGGAGAAGTTAAAGATGATTTATTCCTGGAATGAGACCACATAGAGGCTTCTAGCCTTGTCAGCCTATTCTCTTCTGAGGTTTGGACCTTGTTTCACATTCTGTCTGGGGTAGGCCTGGGACCCCATCCCTTCTAGTGGAGGTAATGGAAGTATCATTCAGTGGTCACCCTCTGGGTAGGCTGCTTTTCTAGTCCTGCCCATCAGTTAAGCTTGGCCAAAGTCTATGTATAGACTGGTGGTTCTCCAGTCATTTTGTCCTATCAAGCCAAGTAAGCTGACCCTAATAGGGGATGATTTGGGTTATAGTGAAAATAATTTCCTAGATTTATGGACTAGTATATGTAATCAAAGTTTGGGTAATAGAGAAGATAAGATGTAAAGCAAGTGAAAAATTTATATTCACCTAAATTGTAGTTACCTTTAGATCATAAAGGGTAGAATCAAGTTTTCTGGGGGCGGGGGGTAGTTCTTAAAAGTTACTTCAAACGTAGTGTAAATCATTTGAAATATTGTGTCTGTAGTGCCAGAAATACAGTATTAAGTAGCTGAGCCCTTGGGCTGACCCTGAATTTATAATGTGGGGAGGCAGGACCTACCTCACTGAACTAGTTACGGTTAATAAGCAATGCTAGTGTAGTGGAAGATAAGGGGCAATTCCACTAGTTAAAATGTTCCGGAGATGGGATTTGTTTGAATGGAAAATTGACTTGGCACAGAATGACTAGGGGGGGTTGGCTGTAAAATCAGGTTTCCTGAGTCTGAATTGTGTTTCTGTCACTTAGTTGTGTAATCTTGGGCCTGTCAGGAACTCTGTCTTAGGTTTTTCATCTATAAAATGGAGATTTTATAGATGAAAACATTTATGGAACACTTGCTAAGCACTGATAAAGTGCTTTTCATACAGTAACTTCATTTAATCTTCATTGCAACCCAAATGCCATTATTTCTAAACCTGTTTTTTAAATGGAGAAATTAAGGCTGTAGATCAAGTAATGTTTCTTTAAATATTCTTTTTTGGGAGAGCACAAGTTGGGGAGGGACAGAGAGAGGGGGAAAGAGGATGGGAAGCGGGCTCTGTGCCAACGGGCTGACAGCAGTGTGCCCAATGTGGGACTCAAACTCATGAACTGGGAGATAGTGACCTGAGCTGAAGTTGGACGCTCAACCACTGAACCACCCAGGTGCCCCTTAAGAAACTTTTCGTAAGATCATATGGTTAGAAAGCAGTAGATCAAGGAATTGAGTCATTTTGAACTGAACTGTCTAGGACTTTGCTTGTAATTGTTATAATGCCATGGAAGGATTAAATGAGAACATGTGACAAGTGTGGGGCCTCATGTATAGTCACTGCTTATTAAATGCTAGCCGTCTCATAGACCCGAATTAGGACGTTCTGGGGAGATTGGGGTGGCCTGGTGGAGCTGTCACACAGCTGAGCAAAGGACTGTGGATGTAGGTGTGAGTGCAGTACAGTGCACTCAGTGCACTCAGAACAACAGTGAAGCAGTGGATTTTTTTAACTGAGTGCTACCTAGGAGTGAAGTAGGCCATGGATCACACCGGTTTTTGTCACGTCCAGTCTCAGGCAACACTGTTCAGTGTCCTGGGATCATATTCTCCTTGGGTATGGAAAAGAAAGGTTAGGGGTAGGGAACCTGCAAAGACATTAAGGGGAGGCTAAGAGTGTAGCTGCCAGTGGGATTGGAGGCTTAGGAAGTTTGCTTGACTGGCTTAGTCAAGGAAGGCCAGTCCGAATATTCCTGGAGAATACTGGTTTTTAATTGGAACTTTAATTAAACCAGTACTCATTTCTGGACAGGAGCCGGTAATTAACATGTATAAATTACACATATTCACCCCAAAAGGTATGAAAGTAATAGCTTGTTTGTTCACATTTGAATGTTTTTCACAGATATCTGTGTTCCCCCTGAGTTTGGATTTGTCCCTCATTTCCTTTTCAAGAGCCCAGGCTCCGAGCACTTTTGTCTTTTCAAAATCTGCAGTCAGAATGTATATTTATGCTTGGTTATGACAGATACCTGCTTTCTAGATGACTTTTTGAAGAAGTCAGTTTACCTTTGAGGTGCTTGGTAACCTGATCAGCAAATTAAGAATCACCAAGATGGTATTTACAGTGTCCTGGACAAAGTGCTTTAAAAAAAAAAATTTTTTTTAAGTACATTTATTTTTGAGAGAGAATGAGAGTGTGGAAGGGGCAGAGAGGGGGAGAGAGAAAATCCTAAGAACCCCACCAACCATGAGATCATGACCTGAGCCAAAGCCAAGAGTCAGATGCTTAACCTTAGACTGAGCCACCCAGGTGCCCCTGGACAAGGTGCTTTTAAAATACTGCATTCAATCCTATTTTGCATACTTGGGGTGGTAGAAGATTTGGACCAGATGTCTTTAATTTATAAACCTTAAGGGGTGAGTATTAAGCTCCTTTAGTACTCAGTAAAATAGAGTTGGATAGGTGAACATCAGTGTGGAGACAGCCGAACCACAAATGTCTTCCTGCCTAAAGCTTCATTTTGCAGCATTTGTCAAACTGGTAATCCTGGTGATGAAAAGCTGTAGCATAGGTTACCCCCTGGCTTTTGGGCACCTGCTTTTTCTGTTTGAGGGAGACTGGAAAGTATACTAGGTGATATGAATCAAGTGCTTGTTTTTAGAACTAAGTGTCCATGATCTTAAGCTGATATTGACTGAAAATCTCGTCATTTCTCCTTTTGGTTTCCAAGAAGTTAACTCCTGCATTCACCTATGTGTTAACTTAGTCAACAAATAATTGGGTGCCTACCATGTTTCAGGTGCATTTCTAACACTGAGGATAGAGTAAGGAAGAAGAAAAGCTCCCTGCCCTCGAACAAATTATTTGATGGGAGGTAGGAGGTAGGAGAAAGAAATGGAATGAACAAATAGGATTTCAAGTGATGGTAAGTATTTGGAAAAATAACATGAAGTCATGGGATGGAGTTCCAAGGTAGGCTTTTGGAGTAGGAGGATGTCTAGATGGGGTGGCCACTGAAGCACCTGGAGAAAGAACATTCCAGTCTGAATGAACTTGGAACAAAAAGGCCAGTGGGGTGGAGCATAGTATGTATGGGTGGGGTGGGAGTGGGGTGAGGCGAGTGGGGGTTGTTAAAGAGATTAGGAGATTCTGGCAAGAACCAGATCAGGTAGGGTAAGTGAAATTTTTCCAGTGCAGTGTATTTTAAGAAGAGGGGGATGATTTAATGTGCTTTATACAGTTGGATGAGCTTGCAAAATGAAACAAATATAAGTCCACCTTAAAGGCTTTTCAGAAGGTAAATCAAGTAATGAGATTGGGCTGGGGGGGGGGGGGGGGGGGGGGGGGCGGCGGTACTGTGATCTGCAAACTGGCATGGATTGTGATCCTGAGATTTATATTCCCAGTCCTCTCTGCGTTGGACCTGGACAGATTCCTAGTTTTATAGAGCGAGTTGATCTCCTCTGCTTTGGTATTTTGGAAGAAAGTTTATCTCCAGGGCTGTTGGGACACACAGAATTTGGAAGATCAAACTGAAAGGACCTAAGAGGATTTCTATACCAGATGAGTTTCCCTGCAGATTGAATGGTGAACCCCACATGATGCCGGCCCCCTCAAAAGGGCACACACATGCAGCTGACTAACATAGAATTGATTTTCTTCGTCACTGATTATATTGCCTTTACTCAGATTCCGTATATAAGAATCCACAATGAAAATGGACCAAGATTAGTGTCGACCACATCTGTAAATGTATTATTTTGATGTTTTTAGGTCCTTTGCTCTTCCCACTCTAGAGTAAGTTCTTGACCGGTTTTCCAGCATTTGGTTCCTGAGTCATGTCAGGTTTTTAAGCCCATTTCCATAACTTCAACTCCTTTCTCTTTCTGCCCTCCCTCCCCCTTTGGGGCTGCTGTGGACGGTCGTGTGTTATGTCATCTCCACTCATGATCCCCTTCCTCATAGAGAATTCATTGCTTTTATCATGTTCTTTTCATCCAGCACCTTCCCCACTTCCGTCCTCAAAAGCTGCCTTGCAAAGGGTCATTGCTTGCTCAGTGAGGATGGAATTCTGTGAAGAAGCCAAAGGATGAGAAAGAAAATGTGATGAGGGAGGCCAGACGCTCTGGAGAATGCTGTTTTGATTGTATTTTGTTTATAGCTTCATGTGATTAGGCTCTTCCCTCTAAGGTCGGTTCTAGGAGTTTAAACCTACAGCTCTGGCCCATGGCACCCAATAAAATAAAACAAAAAACTTCGCTGCTCCAGTTTTTTCTCAGGGTGGGGTGGGGGTGTTTTCAGTCTACGTGGTCACACAGAAACCGTTTCTTCATCTTGGACCCACTCCGGGAGGCTGGTTCCTCGAGGGAACTTGTCTCCTCAGTGCCTCCAAGTAACGCAGCCTCCAACCGGGCTCACTTGGGACCGTTATAACCTAATTGAAGCCGCGCCCATTAACCGTTTCCAGAGTTCCTTTCACCACCCGTGACAGTAGTTTTGATCTGGGGGGAGCTCCGGGACTCCGAGGGCTACGGTGTGGATTCTTGGGCAAAGGAGGAGGTTGGTTCTTCCGGTGGGGACGCTTCGTTATTTTTCTTACCTGGCATTTGGGTCTGCGTAAGCTATGGTTCGTAGCATCCTGGCTGCGAAGGCGTGGTGGCTGGGAGTTTAGAGGGAGAAATTTGGAGAAGGCAAAATGGAGCGGGGGATATTGTCAAGATGTGCACGTGTTGATGGCGAAACATTTCAGAAGCTTCACAAAATTGGCGCCACGAAGCTAAAGACCGCCACACCGGAGCCTCAGCTCGCTCCGCCTAATGGCGGGTCGCACCCGGGCGAAGCCCACGTTTGTAGTTCCTCCCTCACGCCGACCTCTTACCCAATCAGTGACTTCGGCTTCGCGAGATAGGCGCTCATTGGCATTCGCGTAAAAGCTCGGGGGTTACTGACGTTTCCACCTCTTCCCGGCCTCTCAGGTAATTGGCGTTGGTGGTAACCAATCAGGAAGAGGAACCACGGGAACGCCTGCCTTTAACTTTACCGAGCAGCCAATCCGGTGGTAGGCTCACCTCCCCTTCTACCCAGAGTCACTGCTGCGGCCGTCGCCATTTTAGCGTTTTGTCAGAAGCGTCTGCGCCGCGAGGAAGAGCCCCTGCTGGTTTCCGTGCGGGTGAGAGACTCCGAGCCCCTCCGTTGCCTCTCTTTTCTCTCTTAAATTTCTTATCTCACTCCTTTGGGCTTCAGGGGTATCCTAGTGGGGTCACGGCCTCCGCACCCGTCTCTGAGAGCCGACCTCGGTGCTGGGCATTGCGCGGTAAGCCTGAAGCAGCCCTTCCCCCACGACCTCCCCCGAGAATACCTTCCTTTATCCCCACATTGCCCTCTACCCGACTTGGCTCGGTTTCCTGCTCTGAGGTTTCCATAGAGATTACCGCGCTCCTTTAGACTTAGAAAAATTGAAACCTGTTTCGAGAATTTCTTAGGCTGTGAGACATTGTTGTCTGACTGATGAGTCTGAAGCCCCTTTCTCTGGCCACGCATCTCCCCATCCCGCAGGAGCTCGTAGGACAGCACCCCGACAGAGGCGTTCCCCACTCCTGCACTTCCTGTAGTCTTCTCATGCCTTGCTCTCCGGCTCAGGTCTCCCGTTCACTGCTTCCCAAGGAAACCCTAAAATGAAGCTATTATAAGGCCCACTTTTCCGGAAATGGTGGCTACTTACTCCGTTGCGGGAGGAAGAGCTGATTCACAATTTCAGTAGTCAGTCCAGGCAGCTTGCAGTTAGACCTTTCGTTTTCTGACCTCCCAGTGGATAGAAAAGCCCAGTATCCCCAGCGCTGCATGTATGCTCTCACTTTCATTTCCATTTTCGTTAGAAGCTATCCAACTCTTATCAAACCCTTTGTCTACTAAGGAGCTTTCTGTTACAGACATTTTCTCATCATTCTAGGGTTCTACACCCGGTATTGTGGCAGGCCTCCTTATTTCCACTTTTCCTTTGATTGTTGTGTGGAGGTGGGAGTGTGAGAGAGGAGAACTGGAAATATTTGCTAGAGTGAAAGGAGGTGGCCGGGGTTTTTTGTTTGTTTGTTTTTGTGTTTACTGATGTGAGCCTAAGGTCTTTTGTTAGAAATTTTGTTTCTTCTCACACAGGCTGTGTCGAGATGGTGAAGCTGTTTATCGGTAACCTGCCCCGGGAGGCCACAGAGCAGGAGATCCGCTCACTCTTCGAGCAGTATGGGAAGGTGCTGGAATGTGACATCATTAAGAACTACGGCTTTGTGCACATAGAGGACAAGACGGCGGCCGAGGATGCCATACGCAACCTGCACCACTACAAGCTGCATGGGGTGAACATCAATGTGGAAGCCAGCAAGAATAAGAGCAAAACCTCCACCAAGTTGCATGTGGGCAACATCAGTCCCACCTGTACCAACAAAGAGCTTCGGGCCAAGTTTGAGGAGTATGGTCCAGTCATCGAATGTGACATCGTGAAAGATTATGCCTTCGTGCACATGGAGCGGGCAGAGGATGCAGTGGAGGCCATCAGGGGCCTTGACAACACAGAGTTTCAAGGTGAACCACCCTCTTTGGGAAGAGGGCTGAACACAGCCTGTGTGCAGAAAATAGGTTGGATAAGTAAGGGGAGGGGTTTGGGGGTACAAATAGAGCTGTTGGCTGGCTGACGGTGAATCATTGTGGGTGATATACTTAAAATGGAGAATGCATGGGAATTAGAGGCTTTAACTTAGACCAGTCCCTTTGGGAAAACACCCGTGGCTTTAGTTTGGAACTCTTAAGGCTTTTATGTCTATTAGTGCAGAAGTCTTTTCCTTTGATTTTCCCACTTATCTTTTTTTCCTTCCCTTTTTTTTGATAGTAGAGCACATTTTAGTGGTTCACTCTGAATTTATTGCCTCAGCCCAGTATCAGCATTATGCCTTATTTTACATATGAAGAACCTGACAAACCCAAAAGCGTCTTAACACTTTTGGGGAGCAGAATCCCTGGTAAGCTCCCCCACCTCATCCCAACTCCTAACTTCCCAGCAAAGGTAATTAGTTATTAAATAACTAGTGTTGAGATAACTAGTGTTTTTAAAGGGCTATCGCTCTTGTTCCTTTTCAGTTATGCTTGTACCCAGAGGTTCTGTTTTGAGGATGAGGTCACTCCAGAATAAAAGTCTGATTTCAGGAGTTGCTGAGGAGGGGATATTGGGGTTTGGGGGCAATAATGGCAATGTCTTTTCACTGTTTGAGGGTGGACTCAACATCCTTGGTGAATAGAGCCCTTAGATGGGTGTTACCTTAGAGCCTTGACTAGATTGTTAGTGTACCTAGAGGGCAGTATGAGTGATGGTATGGATTGTTGCTTTATTTGGAAAGTTGTATCTTTTCTTAGTTTGAGTTCTGAGCTCCTGTGGCAAGAGTGGCAATCAGGAAGGGTGAGTGTGGTAACCATGGTGAGTTGCTAATTTTTCTTCCATCCCACCATCCCCTTGTGTCCCCTGTAGCAAAAAAGAGCTTTTTCCCTTTGATTGTAACTACTTCCAAATTATGGGGTAGTCCTATAATTCCTTGCTACGTTTTTAAACTGTATTCCAACCTTTTTAGCCCAAACAAGGTAGTTACTGCTTCCTTTTCTGAGTACTCTCTTGTTCAGTCATTGCTCCTGTTTTGTGGGTTTATTTCCCTTAGATTGGACCTTTCTTAGAGCTGGAGGTCCAGTCGTTCTCCCAACTTAACAGTGCACTGTGTCGTGGGTATTGCTGTGCATTATTAAAGAAAAGTGTCACTAGTCTCTCAGGTCTAGTTTGTTTTTCTTTTTTAATTGGTAAGTTGAGAATTAACTTGCTGCCAACAACTTAATTGGGAGCAAAGGCTGCTTTTGTGGAGGGTTTGTGGTATAATACCTAATTTTTGGACCCTCTTCTCCACTTCAATCCAGTCATAGAGTGGGTGGTAGCTTCTGATTGTAGCAGGTACATGTGTAAAGGGAGACCAGTGTGTCCTGACTCAGGACAACCTGTCCTTATGCATAACTCTTGAGTATGAACTGTAGGCTCTGTGGTGCTATTTCTGCTTATTTATATTTTCATTACTTAGTCATTCTCCTTAGTATTGTCTAGTAGAGTTCTATGTGTATATGGAGCAATGGAATTTATTAAGATGGTTTTTCAGTTTCTCAGTGTTGGGTGTATTCTCTTTTGTTTGCCCATTTTAAAGATCTCTGTCGTAAATATTTTTAAAGGTTTAGTTTCTTTTCCTGGTTTTGGAGTTGACGCATCCTTAGATCAGGGCATTAGTTAACGACCTTAATGTCATGAATGTGCTTGGTTAGTTCCTTGGTTGCACCTGTTTTCTCTGGTTTTGTTAGGTGCCAAGGTGGCCCCGAGGGCAAATACCAGAGGGACATAGGTGAGCACTTTAAAGCATTTCAGTACTTAATTGTGTATCTAAGCTTCTAACTTGCAGTCTATCTACACATAGATGTAATGTTTACAACAGGATTTTTTTGGGGGTAGTTTGATCCTTCCACCTCCCTTTTCCTTCTCTAGCTTCCCAGGACTTTAATTTTGCATGTGAAATTGTCTATTTACCGATTCTGTAATGTTGTATGAGTAGATGATCTATCTGTTGACTCTCCTCTGCTTGTAACCATTCACTTTATCATCTGCATGTTTTGGTACACTAGCCAATTGCATTGGAAGTTTTTCCTGGAATTTTGCTTACCAATAAATTGGTAGATCATATTAGGTCAAAGCTGTTCCTGCGAAAAGATTTAAACCTTAAGTTTCTTCAGAAAAGTGTCTTTTGTTAAGTTTTCAGAAGTAATATTTTTTTATTTCTAGAATATAAATTGTAATATTCAGCAAAAAGTAGTATTTAGTGTGTGTTCTTACCATCTTTCAGATGCCTAGTTTAAGGAGAAAAAGTACTTTAGTCTTGTTAATGAATTATTTGATCCTCTAATACTACTGGTTATTCTCCCCATTTTTCTCATCTCCCTCCCCTTTTTCTTCCATGTTTTTCATAATCTTTTTAAAAATTTAGGCATTTTGTGAATTGCCTGTCCTATTTCCTTAGACCCTATCAGGAAGTCCCTAAAGTTGTCAGATTGTGAAGAATCATTGTTAGAATGAATATCAGGACCAACAATTTAAATGACTCTGTTAAAGGGGAAGGCAGTCCTTCAATGCATATGATTGTCCCTTTTCCCCCAATTCATGAGTGATTTTCCCACAAATCTTGAAACTTGCTTATCACATTCAGTCACGGATCAGGTCTGGGTTATATTCTCTATCAGTGGTAACTTTCAGGTCTTATTCTCTTTGATTTTTGGAGTGGGGAACTGGGGAACTGGCCTTTGTAGTGTCCTGCTTAATGAAATCAGTCTTGATGGTGAAGATTGGAAATGTGAGAATCTTGTGGAGCACTCATACAGTTTCTTTTGTCATTGGGCTATTGTTCAGGGTAGTTTCTGTCTAGTTACTTGGCAAAGGATGAGGTGCTTACTATTGGGCCCAAGCTTTAAACTAGTGTTAGAGCTGAAACATTTCTTCATCTTACTGATCTTTGTCTTTAAACAGGTCATTGTATTGAATTTATGTAGTGGACTTTTTTTTTTTTTTTTTTAAAAGATTTTTTTTTTAATAACTTAAAAAAAAAAATCTTTTGGCAAGGAATCCTGCATTAGTGTTGTCTAAGTAAAGCCATTGCTATGACCAGTGTCTGGGGTAGGGGCGGGGGCTATGACTAAGAGTGATAGCAACCCTTCTTGCGTCTGTTTCTTCAAGGCAAACGAATGCACGTGCAGTTGTCCACCAGCCGGCTTAGGACTGCGCCCGGGATGGGAGACCAGAGCGGCTGCTATCGGTGCGGGAAAGAGGGGCACTGGTCCAAAGAGTGTCCGATAGATCGTTCTGGCCGAGTGGCAGACTTTACCGAGCAATATAATGAGCAATATGGAGCAGTGCGTACACCTTACACCATGAGCTATGGGGATTCATTGTATTACAACAACGCGTACGGAGCGCTCGATGCCTACTACAAGCGCTGCCGTGCTGCCCGGTCCTATGAGGCAGTGGCAGCTGCAGCTGCCTCTGCCTATAATTACGCAGAGCAGACCCTGTCCCAGCTGCCACAAGTCCAGAACACAGCCATGGCCAGTCACCTCACCTCCACCTCTCTCGATCCCTACGATAGACACCTGTTGCCGACCTCAGGAGCTGCTGCTGCTACAGCTGCTGCTGCTGCAGCAGCCGCTGCTGCTGTTACTGCAGCTTCCACTTCATATTACGGGCGGGATCGGAGCCCCCTGCGTCGCGCTACAGCCCCAGTCCCCACTGTTGGAGAGGGCTACGGTTACGGGCATGAGAGTGAGTTGTCCCAAGCTTCGGCGGCCGCGCGGAATTCCTTGTACGACATGGCCCGGTATGAGCGGGAGCAGTATGCGGATCGGGCGCGGTATTCAGCTTTTTAAAGCTTGAGGTGAGAGCGGTGGGTGTCCCCTGTTCTGGTTTTGCCATCCCTCCTGCAGCCTACAGGCTCCAGTTAGGCTGCCCTGCTTGCTTGCTTTTGCGGGGTTAGGGTAAGGTTACTACTAGCATGGCAGAGACTAGGGGAAGTCCTTAATTACTTAACTTTTTGAAATATATAAACATCCTTAGCCCTCATGGCTACTTTTCCAGGGCTCCTAGTATTGGGAGTCAATCTGATGCTATTTGTGCCTGGAAAAATGAAGAATGGTGTGATGAATGTTGGATCACACCTATGTGCTGTAATTGAACTGAACCTGGGACCCATTTATTCAGAATGAGGTGTGCTGTTTCTCAGAGCCTTTGTTGAATTCCTAGGTGTGTGACATTATTAAGGTTTGTAAGTTTCCTGTTCTGCTTTGTGCTATGTGAAAGGTCTGCTATGACCTAGAGTAATATAAAATCCATAACTAGTTAACTAGTCATCACTGCTCAGGTCCCTGTTACTGTGAAGACTATCCAGGTGGCATCATCTTAATCTTGAAGCAGCGTTTTCTGACATTCCTGAACAGTTCACTCCCTGTGAGCTTTATAGAAAAAACTTCTTTGATGGTAAGTTGGGCAGAGAGAAGAAAAGGTATCTTTTAGTTTATAAAGCTTTCAATAAGGAGTCTGAGGCATAGATTCAAATCCAACTTCTCCACTCAGCTCAGATTTATTCCCTGAATAGAGTGCCCACCCTATTGCTCTATCTTTGAATCTGTCCTATAAAAGAACCTGTTTACTCTGTTCAATTTTTTTTTTAAACTGTCCCACAGAGTTCTGGTGGACATCCTTTCTGCTTCTTCAAGGGATATGGTGATATAAATATGAATGAACACCAGGGTTGGGAGCTTTGCCTTAAGCAAATTACTCCCTTCATCTTCCCACTAGTTATGGGCATTTAATACTCTTGAACCAGCTCTACCTTGAGTCCTCTGGCTTTTTCCTATACTATACATTTTGAGCCTCATGATCCATTTGGCTCTACTTGAGTATATTCTTTGTGATACTTGCCAGCTTTGGGCTCTAGGTGTTTTGAGATTGCTGTTGTATTAAATGATGATTCTCAGATACCCTTTGTTTTGGGGGAACCCCCAGTTCCCAGTGTGTCCCAGACATTACCATTGATCTGTAATTTTGTAGTGTCAGGGTGAGTGATATTCTGTCATCTTTTAGTTAAGGCAGAAGGTATGTGACTTGCCAGAGATTATTGGATAGAAAATCACTGATAGGGCTGGAAAAGAAACGTGAATGACTTGATATGTAGATTACATATGCCCTCTACTACATTCTTTAGTTTCTTCCCTAGGCAGAGTTGGATGCCCTCAGGTCTTAAAGATTGTTCAGTTGATGCTACTTTGACTAGACCTTGAATGATTTTTAACTTGGACCTTGGTACTAAACCCAGATTCAAACATACTTTTGACTTTTACCCCAGAGAGCTAATTGGAACCTTTTTTTTTTTTTTTTTTTCCTGCCCTCCAGTGACAATTTGGGACATGGAATTACCTTTTCTGAGGAATGCTGATGTTAACATCAAGAGAAATGAATTATGTTTGCCTACACTCATCAAAGAATATTTGCTGTTTAATTTAGAGAAGGACCTCAGTCTGGGATTGCTTGACCTTCCCAGTTTCTCTCTGGCCTTTAAGCTTATTTACTTTTAGAGATTATTGTGATACTGGGGATGGGTACAAGTAAACTTAAAAGGAGTGTCAAGTTACCAGACTTTGTAAAGATGTTCTTTGAAGTTTTAAGTAGGAAGCCCTTTTGAGCTTTGCTGTAAAGCCCCTGTATTGTGCTCTCTTGCAGGTGGGATGTGTGTGGGCTGAAATTCCGAGCTGCGGTTGTGCATGAGAATACACCCTTCGTGGTACCCCATCTCCGGGACGTTCTCGGCTCTGTACGTTCAGTCCCTCAGGAACCGTGGACCTTAATTTACCTTGCTAAATTCAGACCACCTCTTCCTTTCCTCTTCCCTGCCCATTTTCCTGTTCTTCCTGTTCTTCAATACTTCTGTAGTTTCCCATTTATGTTCTGTTCTCCCAGCAGGCCTCATTGCGTGCAGAAACTGTGGTGGGGGGTGTGCTGTCTCCCTGCCTCCTGCTTCCGGTGGGTGTTGGACTTGGGAATGACCTTGGTGAGAGTGTCACTGCTCCTGAGTCTTTTTGGCCCAAAGGCTTGTGGCGGGTAGACACATAGAGTTGGATCACTTTTTTTTTCCAGTGAAATAAATGGTTTTTCAACTTAGGGCATGTGTGCTTTGAGAGCGTTCTTGCTTGGGCTTGTGTCTGGGTTCTTTATTTGTCCCTGGAAGAGAAGGGGTGGGTATAAAGTTTGACATTTCAGCCCTGGGTGAACATCACTGCAGTTACTTTTTTTTATTGTAGGTAGGTCTTAAAGGTGCCAAAGGAAGAACCCAGGCAGGTAGCTTCATTCCAGTAAAGACTTCCTTCCACTAGTCCACCTTTGTCATGAAACCAACCACTTGTTCATGGTTTCAAGATACCAGTCTTTCCTTGCTTGAGAAATAAATCCTCACCCACCTCTTAATAACCATTTCAACCACTTAGTCAATACATCTAGTTTGATTTATTTCCAAGATAGAATTCTAGGAAAAGGAAGTATTTGAGGGAATAGGAGATGAGCTTTCAGTTTTCGTGCCATATGGAGAAACAAAGTTGTGGCTCTGTCAGCATTCTGCTGCTACCCTAGGCCAGTAAGTAACACTTCTGATGCCTCTCACCATCTATTTTTATAGTTGTGCTAAAATCCAAAGAGTGCCCTGAATGGTCCCACTAGCACCTTGTTACTTGTACTTACAGCCTTTCAAATGATTGGCACAGAAACAGAACCCAGCAGCGAGCTTTAGATTGTTTAATAATGAGCATGGGGGTGAGTGCAAAGAAGAACCACTGCCTCTTAGTTCCACGGTTCAACAGATGGTCTTCCAGACTGTGTTGTTTTTTTTTGTTTTTTTTTGTCTGTACCTTGGTTCCAGTTTTAACATACATAGTAGGCCTGGATGTAGGATATTTTCTAGAATCATTCACTCAACAAATAGTACCTACCATATGCCTTTTGGAAAGGTGGGTTGTGGTGATGGGAGATCAGAAAAAGGATCTGGTCTTTAGTTGGGTGATTTCTCAGATTTTTCTGCTTAAGCTTGTACCATACTGGTTCTAATTGGTAGTTGGCCAAAATGGAAATAATTGTAGGGATAAAACTTGTAACTACTAAATGTTTGCTCTGTGTGAAACCCCGTGATTGGTCTTTTATGTGTTACTCCATTTAATCCAGTAACCATTTTTCTGTCAATTAAAATATTTTATTTCTCTTATCCTCAAAACATAATTGCTAGTGATTAAGGTAGCAGTTCCAAGAAAACTATTGGTCGAGTTAAGGGGATTAGGGATGGGAAGAGTTACTATAGGAGAAGTGGTCAATAACAAGATTATGAGTAAAGTCTAAGTACTTTTGTCTTGCATTTGTCTTTGTTAATCTTTGGGTAGGTTGGTTTTCTTTCAGTGCCACTTTTTAGAGGGTGGTGCCCACTTTGATCCCTTTTACTCTGAAAAGATGGACCCATCACTCTTTGGTACAGCTATAGATACACCCTTTGGTCTGATAAGTGGAGTTGGAAAGTTTAAAAAGATGGAGACTAACAGTATTCATTGAAGGAGTAATTTGATTCTCTGCAAGATACTGTTCTAGGTGCTGGGAATAGTTACGGAGCTTAAAGCCTAAGAGGGGGACAAAACACATATTGTCAAATAGAGCATTTTATTTATATGGGAATGGTGGGAGGCTTTTCTGAGGTGATGGCACATCGCAGTAGTCATGTATGGGAGTAATACATTTTTGTTTTATAAAACATGATGTCTGGTTACGAATTTGAAGGGAGTCATTCCTACTTTCTGCTTTGAGAGTATGATCTCCCTGTAACAGACCACCTAAGAGTACTTTTTCATGACTGCCAAAATCTGGGCTAGGCTGCTATATCGCTACTATGCTTTGTAGTTATTTACTTGTTGAAAGGCAAAACACTATTAAGAACAGTGGGAAAATTGTGAATTCTAAAACTATTTAAATTGGACTTAGTGATATTTCAACATAAAGTTTTTTTAAATTAGCGGTGTTTTAAGCTTCCAATCAAGTGTACTTCTGAGTTGAGGCCACATAATCTGGTATGTGTAATGGATAACATACTGCTGTCAGCTCAGGAGTTCTATGGTAGTTTCTCAAGAGTAATGCTTTCATATGTTGATTTTGTATAGGCTTCCATCATTCGTTGTGTTCAGTAAAGTGTGTTTAACATCCACCTGAGAGATGGATTTGTAGTTCTTACAGTTCTTAAGTTGCCTACTGTGTGTCAGTACACATCTGGAGAATACAAAGATGAATAGGGAGGGCATGGTGCCTGTCCTTACCTTGCCTCTGTCTAGGCCTTGGGTGTGCAGATAATTGGTGTGTCACTGGAAGTCAGGTGGGGATGGGAATGGTCACACTACCTATAGTGTTGACATCTGCGCCCAAATCTGGCCAAGCTGATTCTGGATGGGTCACAGGACTTAAAACAGTTTCCAGGGTGATATTTGGGGTTTGATTGGTGTTAGACCTTAACTTTGACTTAAAAGAGTCTTCTAGGCATCAAAATTGGGGTTGACTTGGGTGAATGCCCAATTAAAGCAGGCTCCTTAGCCCAGAGCTACATCAGCACTAAACTACACTCTAGGGGTAGAATAGTGAGAGGTAGAGCATTGCGAGTTGTTTTGTTGTTTTGTTTTTATTTTTATTTTTTTAATGTTTTATTTTCGAGAGAGAGAGTGCAAGCAGAGGAAGGGCAGAGAGAGGGAGACACAGAATCCAAAGCAGGCTCCAGGCTCTGAGTTGTCAGCGTGGAGCCCCATGCGGGGCTCAAACCCATGAACCATGAGATGACCTGAGCCAAAGTCAGACGCTTACCTGACCGAGCCATCCAGGTGCCTCATGTTTTGTTTTTTATTTTTTAAATATTTTAAGAGCAGGAGAGGGGCAGAGAGAATCCCAAGCAGGCTCCACACTATCAGCACAGAACCTGACACAGGGCTCAATCCCACGAACCTACAAGATCAAGACCTGAGCCAAAACGACAAGTTGAATGCTAATTGGCTGAGACACCCAGGCACCCCTAGCATTGTGGTATTAAGTGCTGTTGCATACTACTGAAGTAAAGTTGGCTCAGTTCTGGTGTTTTCCATGTGGTTTCATGCTGAGGCAAAAAAAAAAAAAGTCCCAGAATAATGAGAACGGAAGGTCTCAGGAGTACTTTTCTGCTCTGGGCTCAGAACTGTAGTCTAGGTTGAAGCAGGAGAAAGTAGAATTACATAAGGGAATGTCTCCAAGACATTTTAAGAGTTACTGTTTTAATATTTTAAGGACATTTTTGGTTCATTTGAAGAGTTCAGAGCTGAATTACTAAGTACATGGGAAATAAATGAAAAAAAGTGTTTTACAAAAGTTCGTAAGATATAATGGGGCTCAACCTAGTTCTGATCATGGTGGTGTATTTAGTGGAGTATTTAGTAAAATAATTGTCCTCTAAATTGGGAGAATGGGTAAGTGTAGATGGGTGAGTAGTGCGATGTGTAAGAGCAAAACTCATTCCATAATAGAAATTAACAATTTTTTTAAGTTTGTTTATTTTTGAAAGAAAGCACAAGGTGGGGAGGGGCAGAGAGAGAGGGAGACCCAGAATCTGTAGTATGCCCCAGGTTCTGAGCTGTCAGCACAGAGCCGAACATGGGACTTGAACTCAAAAACTGAGATCATGATCTGAGCTGGTAAGCTGCTTAACTGACTGAGCCACCCAGGTCCCCCTAAAATTTATTTTGAGAGAGAAAACGAGAGTGGAGGAAGGACGTAGAGCTAGAGGGAGAGAGAATCTCAAGTATGCTCTGCATTGTCAGCACAGAGCCTGATGTGGGGCTCTAACTCATGAACCGTGAGATGACCTGAGCCAAAGTTGGGCGCTTAGCCAACTGAGCCACCCAGGTGCTCCAACAGATAATTTTAAAAGTGGCAAATGGAGAATAATGACCATCTTATTGAGTCACATAAAGGTAAGAACAGCTAAAAAGTTGTTGCACCTGGGGAGGATGAAGTAAGATAAAAATAAAAGTTGTCATGCTAACAGCTCCTGAGATGATGGCTTAATGCTCCGTGAACCTTTCCAACTGACAGGAGCAGGGGCTTGTATTGTATTACTTTACTGACCGGTAAATAGCACCTCAGATACAAGGTAGGACTCCAATGAAGGACATGCTTAGCTAGTGGGAAGTAAACCTTAAAAGCTAAATTGAGCGTTTTATTACGGCTCCTGTTTTGTCTAACTTGTCAAGACCAGCGAGGGAAACCGTATTCTTTGTCCAGTATTCTTTGTCCACGAGGGCTGGTTCTTTCTCTAAGGGTTGAACCTGCTGGTTTCATTGAGTACCTTTATGCAACATATTGAATTATTCCTACATCATTATGCAACAAGGTACAGCCTCTCAATTTCACTGTGTAAGAAATGTTAAAATTCAATGTGAGGGTTGGGAGCTTCCTTAGTATAAAACTTCCAGTCTTGTCTATTTCATCCAGGCTATTGCAAGAGGAATGAAGATAGTTTTTACCCACTGGCTTGAACAGGAGTAGGACCTTTTGGTTTATTTATAGATTTCAAACGGATTGAAGAGCAGACTTTGTAGTGAACAAAGGAGATTTTCCTGGAAAGCCAGAGATGCAGCCTGGGAGCTAAGATGCCAAAAAAAGTTTCCTGATGAGTTTCACCATGGTACCATCTATAAAATGTAGAAGGCCTGGCAAAGATAGGGAACCAACTTTTGAATATATACTTCAATTTAAAAAGAAGTGTGGGGTGCCTGGGTGGCTCGGTTGAGCGTGTGGCTCTTGATTTTGGCTGAGTTCATGATATCATGGCTGTGGG
Source organism: Panthera uncia (assembly GCF_023721935.1). Taxonomy (NCBI): domain Eukaryota; kingdom Metazoa; phylum Chordata; class Mammalia; order Carnivora; family Felidae; genus Panthera; species Panthera uncia. The sequence continues at coordinate 4,916,268 of NC_064808.1, read as the reverse complement.
ATCGAGCCCTGAGGTAGGCCTCCATACTGAGCATGGAGCCTGCTTGGGATTCTCTCTCCCTCTGACCGTCTCTCCTCCTTGCTCGTGTGTGCGTTCGCTGGCTCTTTCCATAATAAAAGTTATATGGAATGAAATTAATGTGAGGTTATAGGATTTTATATAGATAGATACATCTATCTATACACATATTTTTAAGTTTACTTAACTTTTGAGAGAGAGGGAAGGTCAGAGAGAGGGAGAGAGAGAATCTCAAAGCTCCATGCTGTCAGCATGGAGCCTGATGTGGGGCTTGAACTCCCAAACCGTGAGATCATGACCTGAGCTGAAACCAGCAGTCAGATGCTTAACTGACTGAGCCACCCAGGCGCCCCTGTAGGATTATATATTTAATCAATTCTTACGTTTTCCCCAATTTTTTAATATCTCTGAATGTATTTTGATACCACAGTTTTAATTAGGTGCCTTGGTTTTAGTCGTATGTAAAGTAATGATGCACCATAAAATCAGTGGCATTTTGTAGTCCATGAAATACGGCATATTGCAGGAATGTAAGTATATATATTTTTTATTAAAAAGTATTTTAACATTTATTCGTTTTTGAGAGGGAGCATGAGCAGTGTAGGGGCAGAGAGAGAGGGAGACACAGAATCCAAAGCAGGCTCCAGGCTCTGAGCTGTCAGCACAGAGCCCGACTTGGGGCTCAAACTCATGAACCAAGAGATCATGACCTGATCCGAAGTTGGATACTTAACCGACTGAGCCACACAGGTGCCCCTGTATGTTTTTTTAATGTTTATTTTTGAGAGAGGGCAGGCATGAGCAAGGGAGGGGCAGGCAGGGAGACAGGGAGAAAGAGTCCTGAGCAAGTTCCATGCTCAGCACAGCCCATCATGGGGCTCAATCCCACAACCACATGACCTGAGCAGATTTCAAGAGTCAGATGCTTGACCGACTGAATCACCTAGGCACTCATGTAAGCTATATTCTTAAGGTGGAATAGCATTTTACATTTTGGTACATGTTGTCAGGTTCTCAAAAGTTATTGCAGTTCATATATTCCCACCAGCAAGGTATGAAAATGTTTCCTTAAACCATGATCCAGTGTGTTTGTTGGTTTTTTCCAAACTGATGGTTTAAAATAATATTATAGTTAAATTTAGCATCCATTTTTATGAGGTAGATCATCTTTACATTTTTAACAGCCATTTGTATTTCCTTTTTTGTCCTCATATTGTTAGCCCTTACCCTTTTACAGTTGAGTGTTGATTTTATTAATTTGTGGAAGTAATACATATATTAAGGAAATAAATTTTGTGATACGAGTTGCTAGTGTTTTTTCCACTTTGTTGTTTTATGATGTTTTGCCATGCAGGAAAATTAAATATATGGTAGTTGAATTTCCAGTTTTTTCTTCTTGAGACTTGAGGTTTTGCATTATACTTGGTATTTCTGCACTTGAAGAAGTTGGTTTTTTTTTTTTTTTTGGTCTTTTATGGTTTCATTTTTTTTAAGTTAAAAATTTTTATCTAGGGGCGCCTGGGTGGCTCAGTCGGTTAAGCGTCCGACTTTGTCTCAGGTTGTGATCTCATGGTCCGTGAGTTCCAGTCCCGCGTCGGGCTCTGTGCTGACAGCTCGGAGCCTGGAGCCTGTTTCAGATTCTGTGTCTCCCCCTCTCTGACCCTCCCCCATTCATGCTCTGTCTCTCTCTGTCTCAAAAATAAATAACCGTTAAAAAAAAAAAATTAAAAAAAAATTTTTTTATCTATTTGGGATTTATTTGTTATAAATGTGATGTAGATCTCTAACCTCTTTTTTCTAGGTGGCCACTCAATTTGGGAACAAATTGAAACCTCAGCTGCAGTGGCACTAAAGGGATGAAAGTAACGCTGTTAGAAATCATATCTCCTTTTCTGATTATAAGAAGAAATTTTAGTACCCTTTTTTTTGATTTTTAAACAAATGTAAGTAGGAAGTTTTATTTTAGAGCTCACGAGTTGGGGAGAGGGACAGAGGGGTTGAGAGAGAGAATCTTAAGCAGACTCCATGCTCAGTGCAGAGCCCAACTTGGGACTTGATCCCATGACCCTGGGATCATGACCTGAGCCAAAATCAAGAGTTGGACACTAAACCAACTGAGCCACCTAGGTGCCCATTTAGTACGCTTTTTGATGAAAGGCTGGAATGAACAGGACATGGATGCCTCCTACCTACTCTAACAAATCCTGTTTATCCAGGGAGGAACCACTGCCATAGACCAATTAAATCACAGTCTCTAGGGGTTGGCTTTGGGGGCAGAAATCAACCCTTGTAAATTTGTGCCTAGAGTGCTTAGAATAAAGTACTTAGGCTTTACTTTATGATGTGTTAATCAGATTTGTTGGGGTTGGCCTGCCTGTCCTCCAGGATTCGTTCTGTATTATTCAACATACAGAGCTTGCTGAAAAACTAACTGTTGGTACTCCCCAAGTCATTCGTGACAATGCCTGGGACTTCTCTATCAGGATTGGGCCTACAGGAACCATCTTGCTTTACTGGTCCAGATGGATGAGAATGACCTTTCTCTGCTCACCTGTGCCTCTTAGTTACAGCACTGTTTCTAGCTCTGGTCGAAAGCATGCAGACCAACTTGGGGCAGACACATAAGTATTAACCCCTTAACTTTTTAACTTTCCTTTGGCAAATCATACTACTTGGCAATCTAAGATAAAATGTTTTTGCAAATTTTTGGAATGTCCTCATATTTGGTGAAAGAGGCTCATTTTATTTGGCTGCTCCAGTTGCATCTGGTGCATTGGCATATTTGGCCTATTCTTACGTTTTACTCTGTTAGGAGTTCTTGTTTACTCAGGTCTTAGGGCCTTTTCCTTGAGTTAGGCTTCAAGACCATTAGTTGCCTTTTACAATATGTAAGTTATCTGACTACAAAACATATCTTAGACTTGGTCCAAGTTATGGATCATTATGTGGACCTAAGTGAAGCTCTTACAACCCCCAGGTTTTCTACTGAGTGGGAAACTTGCTGAACTTTTACCCAACCTGTTTTCTGTAGTGATTGTAGGTCAAGTTATAGATTATAGTTACATATTAGCAGGTGTCTTAATTTCTTGGTGTCCAGAGCCATGGTTTCCCCCCACCCCATCTTGGCATCCAGTTCTCTAACATTCTCATGCTGCAACAGGAACAGCCTCCCCCTGATTTCACTAAACTGTTTGACAGACTTTACATGGCATGATGTATTATAGAGACCAACATTCCTACTGGTTGATTGTTTTTCATCAGAAACTAATTTCTTACGTAGCTCATATAACTTTAAATTTAGAAAATTAATATTGGAACCTACTCATACATTTGTATCAGAGTGAATAATGGAAACAGTAGCTGGAATCATCAAAAATAAATTAGTCATAAAACAGTTTTTTTAAACAAATTTCCTTTAGGTTTTAATGTTGGGCATCTTTTAAGGTAACAGTTGGGTAAGAAATCTTCCTGGCAGTATTTTCCCCCTTCCCCAAGGGGGGATGCGTAAATCACATCAGGGTGCACCGACTGATGTAGGAGGGTGTCTTGTTTTTTTTTTTTTTTTGGTTTGAAGACAACCCTTCCAAAATGCCATCTTTTTAATTTCTTAGAATTTACTTCCTTTTCTTTTTTTTTTTTTAATTTTTTTTAATATTTATTTGTTTTTGAGACAGAGAGAGAGCATGAACAGGGGAGGGTCAGAGAAAGAGGGAGACACAGAATCTGAAACAGGCTCCAGGCTCTGAACTGTCCGCACAGAGCCCAACGCGGGGCCCGAACCCACGGACCGCGAGATCATGACCTGAGCCGAAGTCGGACGCTCAACCAACTGAGCCACCCAGGCGCCCCTTTACTTCCTTTTCTTAACATTAGCCATCTTCTGTCTCTCCAGGTTACTGTCTTCAGTATTCCAACCCTTTGATCCCACTAGCACTTTTAATTCATTGATCCAACTTTTCATTGTCCCTCACCCTCTTAATATTCTTCCTTACCCAACTTGAAATACATAGCCAGTCATTATCATTTGTTTGCCTACATCATTTTCCTTGCAAGCCCTGGGGCTACCTAGTACCGTAGCTTCATCATACACCTTGACAGAATCACATCCAGATTAAATCCAGTTCGTTTGTTCATTTACCTGACTGGCGAGGCTGAAGGTGATGGAGAAAAACCAATTTCAGTGACTGGTCTCACTTTAATGAATGATCACAAAACTTGTATTTCATGTAGACCCATTGTTCTGCCAAGCAATCAAGAGTATAGGTCCCTGGTCCATTCATTTCCTCTCATATACTTACTCAGCTACTGATAGGCTTCAGACTTCAAGCAATCAGAGGGAATTTTAGCCTTCTCACACCTGCTCCTCTCCAGCATCTGCACCCACATCACATTCCCTCTTGTGAGCTGCTGTTACCTAAGGTCAACGCTCTCCTTAGACCCTCTGGCCCAACTTGCTGCTGTGTTTTTTTCCGTCTTGTCATCCAGTTTTCTTCTTTACTGGGTCTTGCTAGCGTTACAAATTATCTGTTATTCCCACTAAAAAACGTTTTTGACTATTTTCCTTGCTTGTTACCACTTCATTTCTTCACTCCTTTTTGTAGCAAAACTCCTCAAAAGTGTTTTCTATGGGGTTTCTGTCTCCAGTTATTGCCTTCTGTTTTCTCTTAAATCCACTTTAATCAGACTTAAAAAAAATTTTTTTTTAATGTTTATTTTTAAGAGACAGAGTGTGAGCGGGGGAGAGGCAGAGAAAGAGGGAGACACAGAATCCAAAACAGGTTCCAGACTCTGAGCTGTCAGCACAGAGCCCAACGCGGGTCTCGAACCCACAAACCATGAGATCATGACCTGAGCCAAAGTCAGATACTTGACCGATTGAACCACCCAGGCACCCCTCTTTAGTCAGACTTTTACCCCTAGCATTCTACCAGAACATTGCTTGTGATTTCATGTTGCTGAATCATGTGGTCACTTTCTTTTTTCTTTTTTTTCTTTCTTTTTTTTTTTTTTTAAACTGAGAAGACCAAGGTTTATTTCTTGCTCATGTCACGTGTCTGTTGTGGTGGTGTGGTGGTTTCTCCTCTGTGTTAATCCTCATGAAGTTCCACCTCTGAAACTTGCACTCCTACCCAAGTCAGTGAACATACTGAATAAATACATTGTTAGGAAACAGCTTTGTTTCCTAACAGCAAGGGAAGAGTTGAGTATGGAGTATTAGGAGAGCTAGAGTGAGGTATGTGTGGGCAGATTACTGTGATGAATGGGAGACCAAGCCTCCTGGAGAGACTGAGGTTTGACCAGACTTGAATGAAGTAAGAGCCAAACAGACTTCTAGTATTCCAAGTGGAGAAAACAACTTGAGCAGGGCCCCCAAGATAGGATAGTAGCTGGCCTGTTTTAACAGTAAGGCTGGTAGGGGCGAGAGTGGAGTGATGGGGAGAGAGTAGTAGGAGAGGAGGTCAGATCGTTCAGTGATGGGACAGATAGATCATCTAGGACCTGTTTGGCCTTTACTCTGAGTGAAATAGTCTTGCAGGGGAGTGTGGTGTGACTCACCTTTTATAAAGAAAATAGGTTTTATTGAAGTTATTTCCGTGGAAAAAATAATACTGATTTTAAGAGTACAGTTTGACACATTGATAAATTACAAGATGAACATTTTTGTCACCCCAAAGGCCCTTGTGTTGTTTTGCAGTTAATTCCCTCAACCCCTGGTCGATTCTTAGTCCTCATCTACCTACTTATGTCTTTGGTATTAGTTTTTTGACATAGTTGATTACTTTCTGTTCCTTCACACTTAGTTCATTTGACTTCAGGACACAACACTCTTGGTTTTTCTGCCTTCTCAATTTCCTCTGCTGGTTCCCTTCTCTCTTCGACCTCTTGATGTTAGAGGCGCCATAGTTCAGCTGTGGGTTTTGGTGATGCTGTGGATTCAAAAACCATCTATATGTCAACATTCCCAAGTTAAATCTCTGCTCTAGATCTTTCTTGCAAACTTCAGATTCATATCCTACTGCCCATTTGACATTTTTGCTTAGGTGTGTGATATTTTAAAACTTGTATAATTTTGATCTTCTGATATCCCCCTCCACCACCACTTCTCTTATACCCATCCCTCATCTCAGTTGATGGAAACTCCATCCTTCAGTTATTCTGGCCCAGAACTTCGTTACCCCCACATTCAATACATTGGGAATCTTACTGGTTTTACTTTTCAGAATCTCCCTGACTGTTGGCTGCCTAGGCAGAGCCATTATTCTCTCTCACCTAGATTTCCGAAGTTCTTTCCCAGTTGATCTTCCTGCTTCTACATTATCTACCAACTATTCACAATATGGCAACCAGAGTGATCCTTTTTTAAAATTTTATTATATTTAAGCTCTATGCCCAACATGGGGCTTGAACTCATGACCCTGAAATCAAGAGTTGCATGCTCTTAAAAGTTGCATGCTCTTCGTACTGAACCAGCTAGGTGCCCCTCAGAGTGATCCTTTTAAAATGGAAATCAGATAATGTCAAACACCCCACACCTGTGTCCACCCACCCCAGCTAGGGGCTCTTTCTTTCATTCAGTCAAAGTCAGAATCCAGCGAAAGGCTTGTAAAGCCCTGCATGATCTGTCCCCTCCTCATCTTAGTTCTCTTTGTCCTACTCCTTCAGTCACATTGTATGCTGGGCTTTTTATAGCAAGGCCTCTTCTCCCTTAGTATTTACACTAGCTAGCTATTTTCTGGATGTTCCTTTAAGTCCCTTTTCTGTTTGTTTTAAACAGATTTGGGTTTTCAAGGTGAAAAGGAAGCTGATAACTTTTCAGGGTAGTGAAAATGAGGCTAGGGCTCTATTCTCTCTTTTCTCCATGCTTCTCGTTTTGTTGGTATCACAAATTCCCTTGGCTTTACCAACCATTTGTATTCTGAAGATTCTCACATGTGCATTTCCAGCCCCAGATTTCTTCTCTGCTCAAGCAGGCTGTCTGTTTAAGAGGCAATGATAGTTTGAGATTTGAATCTGTACCTATGATTTCCTCTAATTTGGATAACTCCTAATCTCTCCAAAATGGTATATGGAATTTTTCTTTGAGGACAGTGGTCCTTTGTATATGCTTTTGAAATTTCATGGGTATTCCTTGGTCTAGAGGAATGGTTCAGAAAAGAGAAAAACTTGACGGTGGGGGAAGACTTCTTGATGTTGCTGTTAGTGACATTGGTTAGGTTTCTTTTCATGTGCTAGAAATGGACCTCTGAGGTCTTCACAGGAAATCACCATACCCCTTCTTTTCTTTTTGTTCCTTTTAATTGCTTGTGTATACTACCTAAGGCAGATGCTAAATCTGCAGTTCCCCATAGTTTTCCTGGACCCTCTTCTCTCTACGCTCTCCCTCTGGGTCACTAGTTGTCAATCGTTGGTGATTTCCACTCTTTGGTCCCCACCCTCTGCTGGCACATTTGGCAGTGTAAAGTTTCTAATTGTCAAAACTTGGGGTGGAGGGATGCTTCTGGCGTCTAGTGGGTAGAGACAAGGGATGCTGCTAAGTATCCTCCAGTGCACAGGAAAGAATCTCTCTCTCCCTCCAAAGAATCACCTAGCCCCAGATGTCAATAGTGTTAAGGTTGAAACCCTGTTCTAGGCAATTTCATAAATTCCTTTGGTTTTGTATACCAACTGGACAGTTGTGCTGTCCAGTAGGATAGCCATAGCCATATAGGGTGCTATGAGTGTAAAATACCCATGGGTATTTAAAGCTTAGTATGAAAAATAATGTAAGATATTCATATTTAAAAGACCATAATATTAGATCATATATTGGATATATTGGGTTAAATAAAATTGTTTCACCTTTGTTTTTTCACTTTTTAATATTTTTTAGTGTTTCTTTATTCTTAGAACATGTGTGGGGGGAGGGGTAGAGTGAGAGAGGGACACAGAATTCAAGGCAGGCCCCAGGCTCTGAGCTGTCAGAGCCTGAAGTGGGGCTTGAACTCAGGAGCCATGAGATCATGACCTGAGCCAAAGTCGGATGCTTAACTGACTGAGCCATCCAGGTGCCCCTCTTTTTTACTTTTCTAAATGTGGCTAGTAGAAGTTCTCAAATTACAGTCGAAGACCCTTGAACAATATAGGTTTGAACTGTGTGGATTGACTCATGTGGGTTTTTTTTTTTTTTCCCACTGAATACAGTATAGTACTATAAATGTATTTTCTCATCCTTATGAATTTCTTCACATTTTCTTTTCCTAGTTTACTTTATTGTAAGGATACAATATATAATACATACATCATACAGAATATGTGTAAGTAAGGTTTATGTTATCAGGTTTCAAGTCAATAGGCTATTAAGTTTTGGGGGAGTCAAAAGTTATATGTGGATTTTTGCCTATACAGGTCGATGTCCCAACCCCCATCTTGTTCCAGGATCAACTGCTTATGTAGCTTGCATTTGTGGCTCACATTATATTTCCGTTGATAACCACTTTAGGGCTAATTTCATACCCTTAAGATCTTAGAGCTTCAGGATCAAGTATCAGAGGATCCTCCCTGTCAACCTCTAAGTAGATGCCTCTTCCCATTTTTCCCTGCCATTGTGCCCAGCTTATGTATTTTGTACTTAACTCAGTTTCTTTGCTTATTTAGTGAACATTTTCCTCACAAAATTGCAAGCTTGGGGAGGGGGTGGGACAGGGAATTAAATTCCCTGTGCCAGGCATTAGTGCCTGATACATAACAGGCATTTAATAATAAATGTATATATGTAAGTATATACATATATAAGTACATATATATATATATATACGTATATATACATATATATATACATATATATATATATATATACGTATATATATATATATATATATATATACACACACACACACATACTTGGGATATATACTGCTTGGGATTCTCTCTCTCCCTTTCTCTCTGTGCCCCTCTCCTGCTTGCACTGTCTCTGTCTCTCTCAAGATAAATAAACATTAAAAAAAAGTGCCAGCCAGCATAGAACCAGACCCTGGGGGTAGGACCAGAGGATTGGGGGATGGCCACTGTTAGGGCTGGAGTTGTGTTCTATCCCATAAGAGTTCAGTCAGTAAAAAGCAGAGAAGGTAGAACTGTTTGATAACCTAGAAGGGCCAGTTAGCTTTGAGATTTGGTGATCCCTAAGGGCTGAGCAGGTGGGTTGGTCTTTAGGTCTCATAGCTGGGTATGAAATTGAAGGAGGGGGAGTTGGAATCCTTGAAGGACTAAAGAGCATGATGACAGCTTTCCTCCACCTTTCTGCAAGCATGCATAGCCTTCTTAATAGTTTGTCATCATAGATTTGTGTATTTGAAGGTCCACCTACTCCATTAATTCATGAGCTTCAGAAGGGGTGGAACCTTCTCTTTTGCTTGCCCACATCAGTTTTTTAAGTTTATTTGGAGAGAGAGAGTACACACACAAGTGGGGAGGGACAGAGAGAGGGAGAGAGAATCCCAAGCAGGCTCCATTCTGTCAGTGCAGAGCCCAACATGGGGCTTAGTGCCTTTAACCATGAGATCATGACCTGAGCCGAAACCAAGAGTTGGACGCTTAACCGACTGAGCCACCCAGGGTCCCCAGTTTATTTATGGTGGGAATAGACAGTTCGGTGTTTTTTATATTTACTCCCAACAAAACCGGAAGGTTATATTATTCCCATTTTATAATGAAATGGGCTCAGAGAGGTCAAGTAACACACCTAAGGCCACAGAAAGAGCTTGAATTTAAGTTTTTGCAGTCTAGTTCCAGAGCCCAAATTTCAGCCTTTAGTGATTGTGCAGTGGCAGTGAGAGCTCTATTGTGAGGTGCACCCAGAGTTCTGGCTTCCCTGTGGGTCCCAAGGCTCCATACCTGCCTGATGCAAGCCTCTGTCTCCAGTGCACTTTGGTTCCAGGTGGCAACGGGTGCCAGCACCAGTGTGGTCCATGGAGTGTTGGCCAATCGCCCAATTTAGATCTCTAAAATTCTTCCTTGTGTCTATATGGAGAGGTGGAGCACAGTTCACACAGCCACTGAAGCGTCCTGGCCATGCCCCAACTTGGAGGGAATATGATGGTACGTGGTGGGAAGACTGCTTTCCTTAACCACTCATTTTCCTAATTCTTGTAGCCATTGCCCTACTTCAGAGATACCAGAGCCAAGGTCAGTCCGGGGCCACTCTCACTGGCAGTCTAGTTCACCTTGCCAAGTGAAGCAGCTTAAAATCTTCCGTTGTATCCCCTTCATGTGGATAGGTCTACTGCTAGGACTGCTGGGTCCCTTTGCCAGCTGCTCTTCAGTAGCTTCTTGTGGCTTTCTGCTTTAGAAAACAAGCACTAGGAATCAGGAACCTTTTTTTTCTCAGCATCGTGTGCCAGAGGAGCGGGGCCAAGTCATTTAACTTTTTTAAACTTCTGTTGCTTTAATTACCAGGGTAGCCAAGGATGCTACCTCATTGGGTTCTTGTGGACTAGCAGAGATGATTGATGAGTCATCAAATCTACAGGGCTGTTGTGCGGTTTGAATTTGGCTGGGATCTTCAAAGGGCCCACAAACCTAAGGCACTACTGATTGAAATCCTCTCACCAGACCTTAACCTCTTCCCTTGTGGGTTCCTAGGGCTGATCTGTCATTTCTGGTACTTCAGGTCTCCTTAGCAGAACATAGCCAAGATCTTAAGAAAGCCCTGAGAGGAATTATTCTGACAAGCTGACAGCTTTTCGTAGGAATGTATTTTTATCTCTTTTCCTCCTCCAAAATCTAGGGCAAGAGACTCTTTGAGGACCAGATTTGTGAGCCAAATCCTGACAAGCCATGAAGCCAATCTTGGGCAAGTTGCTTCCCTTTTCTGGGCTGCCTTGAAGCCAGCCAACCTTTTTTTGCCTTCAGACAATCTCCGTGCAGTTCATTGAGTGCTGAGAGCTTGGTATCTTTTTGTGCCGAATTGTCTGCTGCCACAGGCCTAAAGGGTAGAGCGAGGCCTTGGAGCTACAGTAGGAATTTTCTCACCAAGTAGACACGGTAACGAGTCTCTGTCTCCCCTACCATCCCAGGGAAGGTGTTGCAGTAGAAGCCAGGGAGTTCTCAGACACCACCTCGGGGAATCTGGATGCTTTTCTGGGCAGTAATATTTAAATCAGGCTAGGATTGATTTTGCTTTGTACTTGAAGTGCCTTACAGTGCTGCTACTATGGCTGGGTGTTGCTTGGATGGATTCCCAGAACCCCACATCAAATAGACTGCTCAGGAAGAAATTCATGGTGATGGAAGATCTGGGGATATTCTTCATTCTTATCCTCCACCCCCAAACTGGGCCAGGGATAGCCCCTTGGCCTTCCATCGTCCCTCCATTTTCACTGTCTGTAAATTGGTAAGTGTGTTTGTTTCAAAGGAGAGAGGTCTTAAGGCACAAATTAAGCCATAGTTTTGGTAGGATTGCATAAATAACTGCCCTTCTCTGAGTTCACACAATACTTTTACATTCCTCACAGCAATTACCATTTTCATTGTGCCATCCTCTCAGCTGAGACTTAATCTCATCTCTCCTGCCCCTCAGTGGTTCCTTGTGCAAAGCCCTTAGGTTCTGGCCAACAACAGGTGCTCACCAAATGTTAGGGTGGGAGAGGCATAGCTCATTCTGTTATTCATGGGTTGATTAACCTCAGGGATTTAAACCCTACCCCTTTGCCCCTTGAATCACATGTCCTTATGAACGGTCCTTTTTCTGTTTACAAGGTATGTTTTCCCCCTTTAAGACAAAATGTCACCCTTTTTGGCTTCATGATCAGGGGACAGACTGCTGCTGTTATGTCACATAAATTTCACATATAATAATTTACTTCTGTTCCTATACAGAGTAATTGTGATTTTGTTTTTTAATGTTTATTTTTGAGAGCGAGCAAGCAAGAGAGCGTACAAGGAGAGGGGCAGAGAGAGGGAGAATCCCAAGCAGGTTCCACACTGCCAGTGCAGAGCCTGATGCAGTGCTTGAACTCACAAACCGTGAGATCATGACCTGAGCCGCAATCAAGGGTCACTCAACTGATTGAGCCACCCAGGCGCCCCCAAGAGTGATTGTTTTAAGAAGAGTGAATCTGATCCTGTTACCCCCAAACTTAAAACCCTCTAATGGCTCCCAGTCTTTTAGGATAAAGGTGAAATTCCTAAGATAGCCTGTAAGGCTCTAATGAACTGTGCCTAGAACTTCCCTCTTTAGATTCCTACTGCACTTTCTTCTGCCACAGAGCTCCCTTTTTGGTTCCTAGTGTGGGTCACACTCTTCCTGATCAGGGGCCTTCACATGAGCTGCTTCCTCACTTGGACTAGCAACTGCCAGTCCACCGCCCAATCCCCCCAATCCCCCGATCCCCGTCACTGTTGTGTTTTCAGAGCGTCCTGTACTCCACCCTCCATTGTGCTTACAAAAGATGTAATTAACGTTTGTTTCTCTGCTAGGAACCACATAGGCCTCCCCTCCTTCATCACCTAAATCCTGGCTCATAGTAGGAAATTCAAATCACTGATCAATGAATTCAGGTGCTTTTATTGTGAGAGGTTTCGTGGGACTCTGAAATGGTCTATAAAGAGAAATTTGGTCTTTGGATAAAAGGGATTTTGTGTCCACAACATGCAATTTCTCATGGTAATAACAGATTTAGAAATACATTTGTTCCTATGAAACGTCCTCACATTGGCTGGAAACCAACCCCTTTCCCAGTATGTTATTCTGGTGCAGTGAAAGGACTTTTTAAAGGAAAAATATTTTGTATGATTGTGCAAGGCGTTTCCCCCTCCTTACATAACTTATTTTATCATCGAAACCGTGCTGTCCAGTAGCAGCCACTAGCCACCGTGGCTAATTATAAAATAAAAAAACTGGTTTCTCAGCTTCACTAGTCACATTCAAGTACTTAACAGCCACATGTAGCTAATGGCTATAAATTGAGAATAGCACAGATGTAGAACACTTCCAACACTGCCAAGATTTTATTGGACAGAGTTGGTGTAGAACTTTTGCCAATGCTGGGTTTTGGGTTTTTTGTTTGATCTGTCAGGGAGATAGAAATCAAGGTATGTTAAACTGTTACATTAAAAGTTCCCACACACCCAAAGCACACAGGGAAGACCTGACATTTTGATGAGCTCAACAAAACCTGTACATACTTACCTTTGTTCGGCCTGGTACCTTGTACATGAATGACAAGGAATCCCAGTATCTCTGCCTTTTTTAAAAATGTAAAACGGATAGCCCTGCCTCCTTAGGGAATGTTGAAGCTAACACGGGCCTCGTGTACTTTTACCACTTGGTTGCAGTGGTGCACGGACAGGTTAGTATCTCCAGACTGTTGTATCCTACCCCTAAAAAATCGGGAAATTTTGCTCTAAAATTCACAGGTAGTCAGAATTTACACACCAGCATTTCCATCTAGGTTGCAATAAATAAAGCTTAAGTAGCATTGAATCCAACACTAACCTTGCTTTTCTAGGGACCTAAGCAACATCCATAAATCTTTTAAAAAATTATAGACATGTTTAATTGCAGGATGTTGTCCCTTCTGATCATTAATACCCTACTTGCTTTTCTGCTCAAAATATGACATGTTCTCCCTTTTTGGTCTCATAACTATTATTCACTTTAGGCAAAGTCTAATCCTAGCAGAATATTAATACCATAGGAAGTGAGACTTGAGTAGTTTTAAGTGAATTTAATTGAACAGATGAAGTCAAATAGAGTCAACCTGATGTCGTTGGAGATATTCTGGCTTATTTTTTCCTGGTAAGGCATTCTAATCTGAGTTTGCTAACCTGTAAAGTGAAAAGAGCAACTCATTATTTAGACAGAAGGAACCCGACCATATGCAGTAGCATACTTGTCAATGTCTCAAGATGCTGGCTAACTTTTCTTCACCCATTACTGACTGAGGCCATATTACCTAGACCGCACCAAACCCCTCCTTCTACATCTAAATTTCAGGCAATTACTCATTTGAATTTTGTAGTTTGAGCACAACTAAGAAAGAACCAGAAGATACAAGAGTTAGAAGATACTGGCAGTAAATAACAGTAGTAAATAACTGGTAGTAAATAACAGTATATAACACAACAGTAAATAACACAAAAAGGTACTTAAGTGTTAGAAACGTTTATTTGTCAAAATATTAAAAAAAAAAAGTGGGAGGAGTGGAATAAAACAAGGCTAAATTTCAGCTAATGCTGTACCACGATCACAGGTCAGACATAAAAAAACAAAACAAACAAAACAACCCCCCTCCCCCAAAACCCCAATGGTCCTAGCAGTTTCAGAAGATTAGCTTCAATGTTAGAGTCCAGAGCTAACAGAGAAGAGTAAAAGGTCGCTTGCCACTACATGGTCATTTTAAAGGGAAAGGAGATGTTGCAGGTAGACAGGGAGAAGGGTTCAACTCCTAAGGAAAGCAAGATAAGAGGGGTTCCACTGTACAGGAAAAAGGGGATGCCAGCATAATCCTTACCTAGGGCTGCTCAGAGGCTGAGAATATAAGGAATAGAGTGAAAGGCTACAGAGACTAGTATCAGGAGGAAAGAAAAGTCAACTTAGAAGAATTAAATTAAGAAAGAAAACATAGTTGGTCACAAACTCCTTTGTTTACTGAAACATGAAGCAATGGAAACATCCCGGCAAAGGGGACCGCGCGGAGCAAGTTCTCATATATGACCGCAGCCCGAGGGTTCAGTCCGCAATTATCCTACCTGAAAGAGAGCACAACACAAGAGGCTTACACAATGCCTGGAGAGCAGCTTGGCTCCGAGCACAAGGGCCCTGGTCCCGTCCTGTATTCCAGGGGGAAAAGAACAAAGAACAAAACAAAACCAAGTCAGACTGGATCAAACTTACATCCCATGTAATTACCAAGGACTCTACTTCTAGTTATATATATAGAATTAGAAGCAATCTATCTGGCAGACTGCTGTGTTGGTGATAAAATACATCTTTTCCACTCTCTTACCATCTTTTAGGCAAGACAACCTCTGTGATACAAGGCTACTGTCACTGCAACAAAGGGCATACGTGGATATTATCCAAAACCGTAATTTAATTTTTAGGTCCAGAAAAAAGCAGAAGATGCCAAGATCTCAAATATGGCCAACTGTACTACTCTAAATTTGTTTCGTTTTACTCTTTCATAAGTAAACAAGCTTCATAAACAGCAATCACAAAGCATATCAAGGAATGGTTCATTCACCCTCCAACATACCTACATGTCATACTGTCACACATTTAGAGCCATAATTCCAGGAGTTCCCCTAATTGATCACATCTCCCTTACCAAATCAAAGGAAGAAATCCTAAAATTCCCTAATTCTCCCATTGATGATGGAAACTCCAGACACCAATGGCTGGGGGAGAAAAGAAGTTAACTCACACCAAGTTCCTCTACTTATTACAGACAAAGGGCCAAATCTTGGTCTTGATCTGTACCAACCGACTTCAAAAGTTGTGACGTTCTTGAATCAGTTCTGCTAGGGTGAGACCCAAATTCAGATCCCCAACAGTTCTGGAGTATTTCATCCTGGCAGCCTCATTAACATCAGGCTCCTGGGACTGCAACCAACTCAGGGTTATTCAGTCCATTTGAGGTTCACACCTGGAAGGTAAGTTTCTTTAAAAGTCATCACTAAAAAGAGGTTAGTTGAACAACCACTGCTTGCAGTCAAAATTCACTTTAAAATACCTTAACGATACCCTTTTAAGACCACAGTACACTAATTTAACTTTGAAACACATATGAGAAAAACAGAAGTCATCTGGTAGATGATACCACCTTTAGAGAAATCTCCTGCTTCATGGCAGATCCTGCTGCATTAAAAGTAAAAATTAAGGCAAGCTACACAAAGTATAAGATTACCTACACGCACATGAAGATACACCACTACACAGTGGTCTCAGGAGATCCCAGTCGTGTCATGGTCACACAGGGTATAATTCATCACAGGTTCAAACCATCATTTGCTTCTCACTACATAAAAGGGCAAATTCCTATTGCTTTATTTTCTTCTACACATATATTTACCAACAGGATAAGTTAGGAACCCTGGAAACTCAGCGGTAACTCCATTTGACCTCTCGGGTAGGCTTCCAATTCAAGTGATGCTTGATTTCAAAGCACAAGGAAAACCATGAGAACAGAAGTTGTCGTGATGCCACTTCCACTCAGATGAAGAGATTTATCAAGCTCTAGATATTACTGCCGATTATTCTTGACATTCCAACATCTTTGGCATACCTTGTCTGAAGTAGGGGCACCACCAGTGGGATTTTATACCCGTTAGAAAATTACCTATTCTCCTAGTTCCTTATAGGTTCCTCTTGAACACAAACCAAAAACTGCTAGAAGAAATGAGAAGTGTTGGGGTTCTACACGATAGTAACACAGACTCTGCAGAAACGGGGCTTAAAGTGCCCACGCAGAAGAAGATGCTCTGGATTACCAATAAGGAAAGGACTCCATGGGACAGTGGCATCAAAACATTTTGCTTTCAAGGGTCTTAGAACTAATAAACACCTGAAGTTTATAGATCTTTATTTGGCTTATAGCTCTAGGATATTAGAAGAGCTTCCTCTGATAAAGGCTAATGACCTAAGTAGTAGTTTTGTTGGCAAGTGAGAAGTCTAAAGTTGTAGTTAAAATTCTCACCGTGACATTCATTCGTAACTCCTGAACCCGTGCTCTTCAGCTTAGACCACAGTGACTTTCATGGTGGAAAGAGAGTCATTTTGGAGTCAGCAAGGCCTGAGTTTGAACTCTACCTCTCAATTGTCAGATGACCTCAAAGTACTTAACCTCTCTGAGCCTTTGTTCCCTGCTCTGTAAAAGAGAAAACATCTTAAAGGCTTATTGTGTAGACTCAATAATATAATGTACAAAGAGGGGACTCAACAAATGTTCTCTTAACTACATTCTGTAACCCAGATTGCTTACGCTTGATTAAATAAT
Source organism: Panthera uncia (assembly GCF_023721935.1). NCBI lineage: Eukaryota > Metazoa > Chordata > Mammalia > Carnivora > Felidae > Panthera > Panthera uncia. The sequence goes on along the minus strand of NC_064808.1, from coordinate 4,899,277 downwards.
ATTCGCACTAACTGAGTTTGTTGTTCTCTCAGAAGGAAAAAGTTGGTTGGAGTCGTACACTAAAAAACCTCAAGAGGCCAAATGAACCTCTGGCCTAAGCTAGAGAAATATTGAAAACTACTACTATGTAATTTATACCACTTGGAGACCGTCCTGACAGCAAACAAACAGGTGGCTTTAGCCTCCTCCATGCAGCACAGGTCTCTTTCAAGGAAACAAAATAGAGTCTCTTAACCACACCCACCCCACTCTCACCTCCAGTTTTTAAAAGGCTGAGTACCGCGCTCGGTCCACATACTGCTCTCGCTCATACCGGGCCATGTCATACAGAGAATTCCGTGCAGCTGCTGAAGCCTGAGACAGCTCACTCTCTGGCCCATAACCGTAGCCCTCTCCAACTGTGGGGAGCACAGCTGCAGCACGACGCAGGGGGCTCCGGTCCCTTCCATAATAGGAGGAACTGTTGGCGGCAGCAGCAGCCATAGCAGCCGAAGTGGCGGCAGCACCTGAGTTCGGCAACAGGTGTCTGTCGTAGGGATCGACAGAAGTGGAGTTGAGGTGACTGGTCACAGCTGTGCTCTGGACTTGAGGCAGATGGGACATGGTCTGCTCCGCGTAGTTGTACGCAGAAGCTGCTGCCGCCGCTGCCACTGCCTCGTAAGAGCGGACCCGATAACGCTTATAGTAGTCGAGTGCTCCATATGCGTCGTTGTAATACATGGATTCCCCGTAGCCCATGGTGTAAGGCGTGCGCACTGCTCCATACTGTTCATTATACTGCTCGGTAAAGTCCGCCACACGGCCTGTACGATCTACTGGACACTCTTTTGACCAGTGCCCCTCTTTCCCACACCGATAGCAGCCACTCTGGTCTCCCATCCCAGGGGCAGTCCGAAGCCGGCTGGTGGACAACTGCACGTGCATTCTTTTGCCTTGAGAAAATAGATGCAAGAAGACTTATTATAACTCAATGACATTCTTTAATCCTCCCCAAAACGAAAGTAAACTAGTTGGTCTGAGACACACATACATACACACACTCCTGCAACCCTATTTCAGCAATTCCCTCCAAAAGATGAAGTTACTTTTCAATATAGAGGACAGCTAGGAACTTTGAGTTCTCTGCGATCAGTCAATACTTTCTACTTACACCAGGTTGACCAGATTCCCTCCTACTTCTGTGTCCACAACGTTCCCTTCCTTCCCCCTCTCCCCCCAAGACAGAAACTGAGAAACTTTTCAGTTCAGCACTTTTCACTGCTAAGATTGATTATAACTGTAACGATTCAAGACCTGCCATTTCTTCCAAATCAGATAGCCAACAACACCTCAGTTATGCCACATTTGAAAAGCATCTTACCAACCTCTCACTGATTTACTCAGGGCAATACAAGGCCTGAGCATTTAACTGTAGCTTAAAAACCACAGCGATCTTCTGTCCATCTTGTTTCGTCCAGCCATTTCTGCAGATGTCACCAGAAGGCTATGTTGGGTACACAAATCATACCTGGCTCATCATCTGCTTCACCTCCAGTACCTCTAGGAGTTATAAGGCCCTCCAGATTTCAACCCCACCCCACATTTTTCAGCAAGGGTGAATCCATGCCTACCGTGAAAAAGAAAACTTGACCAAGGTCTCTCAACAGCAAAAATTAGAAAGATAACTGAAACAGTTCTGGTTTCTTCGGGACAATGTGTTCCCATGTAATGGAATGACCAGCATTTCATCCTGCAGCGTAGCTTACGATCTTCACAGGGGATTATCTACTTCTTAGAAAAATGCAGCATTTACCTAAAGGTCTCTCTGGGCACCCATATAAACAAGCAACATCCATTCCTCCAGGAAATGACCAGCACCAGGAACAGCTAAGAGAAGAAACAATCTTTGCCCAGGGCTTATGTACCACCATGCCCAGGGACCCTTACTGATGAAAGCATCCAAGGTCTTTAAAAGCAGTTTGAGGAAAGGATTATTCTTGGCAGTATTTAGTGCCAAACTGCCTAAGACTTTGGAGATAAAGTCAGTTACTTCTCAAATCGTGGCCAAAAGGCAGCCACTGGAGGCAGAGAACAGGGGCTTCGCGTCACTCTTAAAGGCTGCTCGGAACAAATCCCCCCTCCACAATCAGCAAGTTGCTCTCTCTTTAACAGACCTTGTTCTGGATGCAGCTATGCGGATAGGAGGCCTCGTGCTCCACCATCCTGTTGGAAACAGCCCGATTCAGGACGGCAGCCAGAACAGTGCCATGCACTGACCCTGAGAGGGGAGCGGGTTAGTGCAGTAACATCACTTTAGTCAAACTCAGTTCCGCCCAGTGTCTAAGATTCATACCACCCCAGTTTCTAGTACTTGCCGCCTCCAAGTTAAAACCTTTTCTTTAGCACAAACAAAAGTGCTCAGGTTCTTCTTCTAGCTGCCGGCAGAGATGCAGCATCCACCATCACCACTGAGAGTCAACAGATGCCAAATGGCAATCATTCTCCGAAAGCAGCATTTAGCCACCCATTGCTTTCAGAGATTTAAATACTCCCATTCTAATTCTGAGACGTTAGTAAGGACCCTGGGCTAACTATGTTTAGAACAGAAATACGGATTCTTTTTTGCTCCAATTTATATCCCAAACGTATAGTTCCCTATGACTTAGACTGGAAGACACAAGGTACTTGGTTTCCAAACATGCATGGTGACATGAACCTGTGTGACAGACACAAACTGCTCCAATTCTGAAGTTGGAGTAACCATGCCAATCTAAAAAGTAGCCAATTGAGAGACCTAAAAGCACATTAAAAGAATTTTTTTCTTGAGAAACAAAACTCAGTAATTTTTGCTTGATGTTTCTATTACTACACCCAGTCTTCATTCCTGTTTTATTGAGTAGAACTCATAAATTTATAAACATCTATGGCAAAATCTACCTCTGTAGTAGCTGTGAAAAGGATTCAGGTAAAATATTTTTTTAACCAGCATTGAAAGATCTGAATAGAAGTGATAGTTGTTTTTTCCACAATGTTCCAAAGGTTGTAAAACTAGGGTTTTAAGTCCCCTAAAGTCCTTATAGTTGAAAAATACTGTGCTTCTCTATTACTTTAAGGAACCAAGGCAAAGAATGTCGAAAGATTAAATTCTACCACTTTACTACACTTGGAGAAGCCAAAAACTTAAAAGATTTTCTGAGACCTCCAAAAGTCACTGAAATATGCTGCCAACGTTTCCCAGAAAACCGACCTAATAGAGGTGTTTTCTTCTGAAAACTGGAACAGAAAAGATTATTAAAATCCTGAGAGATGGGCCACTTGGGGTCCTAAACACTGAGCTCCTATCCCGTGCCTGGACCCAGAGAAGGCTGGGTGTGTAGCTGACCCACAAAGGTACTCCAGCTTAGTGCTTGTTTACATGTTGGGGGAGGAGGGGAACAAGACACCCGAACTCATGCATCATTCCCAATTCAGCTGCTTCATCATTCCCAATTCCCGTTCACTGCTACACGTGGAGAGGAAACAGGTCCTGAAAGACCCAGGTAACTGAGGTTCCGCTGTTTCCTTTCTTAAGTCCTGAACGCAGAAGCCTAAATTGGCAGCTATTAACATATAAAGGTTCAAAAGATGTTCAAAATGGCCCTCTTTTAAGAGGCCACCTTCATTAGCAGTTGACTAAAAAAAGGCTTTATCAAAAAATGTGACAAATTGGTATGTAGATTATATTTTCTTTAAAACCCTTAACATATTATCCAATGCTAAACTTTCTCTTGTCATCTGGGAAAAAAAAAAAAGAGCTGGTTATAAAAATGTCTATATATATAACTCGGAGTGGAGTCCTTTCTCCAGAGAAGCCAGGCTAAGAACATGAAAACCAAATAAAGGATTTTTCTTTTCCAATAATGACGTTTTAAACAATTCATGGATCACCATTACTCAAACACCCACTTCCTAGAGTAATTAAACCTGGTTTATTAAAACACACGCTCTTCCCAAGCCAGCGCCCCCCAATTAACTGACTTCTGTACGCATACTTTTGCCCTCATCTTTTTACTCAATCGTGTATTAAAAAGGTAAGGACGTGGAGTATTATACTACTAGGATATCTTTGCAGAGTTTGTACCCGGCTTTAACTGCATTCTTTACATGTTGCTACCTGTCAAGAGAGAACCCCCCCCCCCCATTTTTTCCAAACACTGTCCAGTCATGTTCTTGTCTTAAGTGAAAAGAATTAAGAATATTTTTAAAGCTGTCTAAAGGGCAACAGCTTTCCAAGATAATAAAAAAAAAACAAATAAAATAGGTAAATGAGTAAAGCGTAACTATCAAATTATAAATCAGTTTCTAACCATAATGGAAACGCACTCATTGTAGCAGACGACACTCCCCTTTCATCCTATAGTGCTTTACTGTGAAAACATTTTCACATCTATTACCTCATCCTAGCCTCACTACCATCCTGTGAGGGAGGTACTGCAGGGATCATTAATTCTATTTTGTAAGTGGGGAAAACGAAGCACAGAGAGGTTAAAACACTTGGCCAAAGTCACACAACTAGTTAACGGTAGCAAGTTATCTGTGACTTTCACCCTGTACCACAGAGGTGACCTAAAGGCCAGGGCACCAGTGGCTGAGGCCAGAGCGATGTGATGCACACTATTCGCAATCTACACTATCCGCAAACTTTCTTACCCTTTTCCGGTCAACTTTTCCTGGTCTCCCATTTCTTTTCTCACTGTTTTCTAGGTTTAGCAGAGGACACTTAAATACTTCTCAACAAATTTTAGCGGCACTCAGAAAAAATGGTGTTAATTTATGAACCTGGAAAGTGGCTGTAAATGTGTGGCCCAAGATGATACTGTCAACAGAAAACTTCTTGTGGAACGGCACTCTCCAACAAAACTTTCTATGATGACAGAAATGTTCTGTATTTACACTAGTTCAGTCACCACTAGCCAGCCTCATGTGACTTCTGAGTGCTTCAAATGTGTGCGGTACAACTGAGAAAATGAATTTTTAAATTTATTTAATAGCCACATGTGCCTAGTGGCTACATTAGCACAGCTGCAGAGTCTTCAGACAACCTCAAGGTATTAAGAAGAACAGATGTACCTTTACAACTGGTAAAATTAGGGGCGCCTGAGTGGCTCGGTTGGTTAAGTGCCCAACTCTTGATTTCGGTTCAGGTCATGATCTCATGGTTCGGGGGTTCAAGCCCCACATCTGGCTGACCCTGCAGAGCCTGCTTGGGATCCTCTCTCTGCCCCTCCCCCACCCACACTTGCTCACTCTCTCTCAAAATGAATAAATAGACTTAAAAAAAAAATTACACAATACACTCTACAACACCCTTACTGGAACCTCTCAGAAGCAAGACCATCACCTCATTCAACCTAGTATTTTTTAAAATTTCCTCTATTTTTCCACTAAATAATAGTAGGCCGAAGAGAATAGTCCAATGGCATGGTTTTTGGCCCTGCTTGTATAGTTCACAGACCGAATATATTTGAGCACTCAAAAGATACTCCCCCAAATCCAGGTTTACCATCTAGATTTTTAACAGGGATCTCTCTAGATGTCTCTGTTCCTCTTTCCTACAACAACCTATCACCCAAGGCAGTAAAGAGTACAAAATCCTAGGCATTTAAACTCCTATCAGGAAGATAAGGCTTCCTGAATATAACAAAAGAAGCAGGTAATCCACAGACTTTTATCCTCCCTTCTCACATGAGGTGCTCATTTGCCCAGGCAGAGTAAACTTCCAGCAGAACTCAGATAAATGAAGACTGTGGGATAAAGTAACCCACAGTCTGTGATTCTATACAGCTGCGGAGGAACATCTTGGCAAATACATCTGAAAAGGGGAAGTGTTTGCTTCGCCCAAGAGTAAACCGTACCTAAGAGTGGTAAACATGCAATCTATTATATCGGCCAAAATAGAATTGAAGACACCACCCTGCCAGCCACGTGGTCCTGCATTCTTATCTCTGTCTTGACCTAGACCCCACTACTCAGTTCTGCCACCCAGATCCCAGAGCAGTTCACCTTGAAACTCTGTGTTGTCAAGACCCCTGATGGCCTCCACTGCATCCTCTGCCCGCTCCATGTGCACGAAGGCATAATCTTTCACGATGTCACATTCGATGACTGGACCATACTCCTCAAACTTGGCGCGAAGCTCTTGGTTGGTACAAGTGGGACTGATGTTGCCCACATGCAACTTGGTGGAGGCTTTGCTCTTATTCTTGCTGGCTTCCACATTGATGTTCACCCCATGCAGCTTGTAGTGGTGCAGGTTGCGTATGGCATCCTCGGCCGCCGTCTTGTCCTCTATGTGCACAAAGCCGTAGTTCTTAATGATGTCACATTCCAGCACCTTCCCATACTGCTCGAAGAGTGAGCGGATCTCCTGCTCTGTGGCCTCCCGGGGCAGATTTCCGATGAACAGCTTCACCATCCTGACAAGAGCCTGGGAGGGAAGGAACAAGATTTCCAAAAGTTAGGGGTGGAGTGGGGAATTCCAGTGCATTGCATTTGGTTTAGCCCTCCAAAGAAGTTCTTGGCACCTTCAAGATTCATATAAACGTTCACATAAACGTTCATTATTTTTTCAGTAGAGGGGAAAGGTTTGTACTTAAGGGGTAGTGTGAGATGTGACACACAAACAGGAGGTCGGGGGTCAGCATGCGTGGCATAGCCTATCATCTCCGTGAAACGAGGAGCATTTAAATAACAGGGTTGGCTGCTTTATGTCTTAAAATACTGTTTGGGGAGGGCAGGAAAGAGCTCAAGAAAGGGACAAGAGGCATGTTATCTTGAGTGACCCCGGTAACGAGGTTTTGGAGGGAAATCTGTGCACGTCTCCTCCGGGCGGTAATACCTTCAAAGATACTCTAAGAATAAAGAGGCTTCCTTGGCCCCAATCTCGTACTCCCCCAGCGACCCAACCTCCAGTTCTTTCGCCCCAACAAAGACTAGACTCAACCCGACCCCTGCCCCGCCCCCTCCGGAGACCCGGCCCCGCCTCCTCCCGTTGTCTTCCCCGGACCTCCCGCAGCCAGAGAAACCCAAACCTTGTTCAAGCCCCGTTCGCCAGAGGCCCAGCCCGGCCCACCCCCGGGCTCCCCACAAACCCACAAGACCCACTCGCACCTCCGGGTGGCGGCGGCGGTGGCGGCGGCTCCAGCGTCAGAGAGAACCCTACAAAATGGCGACGGCCGCTCGAGCCTCGGCGCGACCGGGCCCTTTCTCGCGCGCCAGCTCACGCACGCGCGAGTGCGCTCTGCCTCCTTCCCCTCCCCCTCGCGGGAGCCGGGCGGCCAATCCCGCAGCCGCATACAAATGGCTGCCTCGGGCTAGGCTCCCAGCCGCCCTGACACGAGGGCGGGGCCAACTGGTGACGTCGCTGCGGAGCGGAAGTCAGTCCGCCCCCAGCCCCGGCTAGCCAATCAGTACCTTGGAAGCGGGGTTGGGGGAGGGTCGGAGCTCAAGCGTCAGAAGGGCTCCGGACGCAACCATTGCCTTGGTGTGATCGGAAGCCTCGGATGTCGCTAATCATCACAATGGGTCGTGCTATTGGGGGGTGGGGGCGGGTAGCTGATGACAAAGGGTTATCTCGCTGGGTCCTCTAACCTGGGGTTTCTTACCGGGCTGGCCAACCTCTTTGGTAGCTTGGGATAACATTTTAGAAACAAGGAAGCATTTTAAGCGTTTCAAGCAGACGTAGTCAATTTTTGTAGAGCTTTAGATATAACAATATAACTTAGTTTTTTTCACTGCAAACATGTTATCCACTGGTGAGGAAAGAGAACGAAAGATGGCAGAGCTGGGATAGCTCTATGAGGCATTGTTATCCAGGCTACATTTATCAGTAACATTTTGTTTGCTCATACATATGTCGGCTGGTTTTCTTTCTCTAGGTAGGGTATTAACTCTGATGTGTGTCCTTCACGGTCCCTGGTCCGTGGTGAACACACCAAAAGAATACTTGGTGCAGAGGCCCAGAGAAGTTCCTTGTTTGGACGGAGGGAAGGGGTGAGAAAGGGTCTCCCAAGTCCACGCCAAGCTGCTGGAGGTCTAGGCAACTGTGACTCCTCAGCACTTTCTAGCATTCAAAATTCAGCTGTAGTCCAAGGGCACCTCCTGGTGGCAAAAGAGAAGCTATTTAAGTGGATTACTCACTGTCATCCTTGAACAAAGAATAGACGTTTATAGAGATTGATGGACCCAGTTTATCTCTGAGTGGAGCATGCCAGTGAGGTTGTCAATCACCATTGTTCATTGTGGTGGCTCCAAAGAAGCTTCTCTGATACCATCAGGCACAAATTCCCCAGGGTGCTCTCCTCCTCCCCAGCTACTTTGATAACTTTCTTTCACGGAATTCTTTTTTTGTTTCCCACACCATGTCAGAAGAGGCACTGTCCTTACAAATTTAATACAACTCATGATTTCTCCTACTGCTATCTACTTCTCTCCTTCCCTCCTCCTCTTGGTAATTTCCAGTTTCTCTCTACACTCTTTTTTTTTTTTTTTTAATGCTTGTTTATTTAGAGAGAAAACACATGCTCGAGGGAGGGGCCGAGGGGGGAGAGAATCCCAAGCAGGCTCCGCACTGTCAGTGCAGAGCCTGAACCCACAAACGTGAGATCATGACCTGAGACAAAACCAAGAATCAGAAACTCAACCAACTGAGCCCCCTAGGTGCCCCAACACTCAGACTTTTAAAACGTGTATAGGGACCTCCTCATCCATTTGTGAAATCGCTTTCACTCATCTTCAGTATTAATGTTTTCTATCTTGGCTTCTTTCTCTGTGTTCCAGGCCAGATTTATTTTCAAATATAGAGTCTGAACCTGCTATTGCCCACCTTTGAGTGCTGTGTTTTGGGTTCTGTCCACCTTTCCAATTTCCCCAAATTTTCTGAGGTCACCAAAACTAATGTCTTTTTAACACGTTTCACCCTTCTAAAGATTTCGTTTCATTCACCATCCTTTTCTTCCCTGCGTTTTTATATTGTTCCATCTCCCTTCCCCCCCCCCCATCTATTTCCCTACTCTTATTTATTCTGTTTTATCTCAGTTCCCCTTCCCTCACAGGCAACGATTCTAAGGAGTTTAATGTGTATTATTTTGTGTTTTTGCGAGACATGTCTTTTTAGTGCGCATATGCTTTTTCCATGTTAAGAAATGTTTTGTTGGGGCGCCTGGGTGGCTCAGTCGGTTAAGCGGCCGACTTCAGCTGAGGTCATGATCTCGCGGTCCGTGAGTTCGAGCCCCACGTCGGGCTCTGGGCTGACAGATCGGAGCCTGGAACCTGTTTCAGATTCTGTGTCTCTCTCTCTCTCTGCCCCTCCCCTGCTCACACTCTGTCTCTCTCTGTCTCTCAAAAGTAAATAAACATTAAAAAAAAAAAAAAAGAAATGTTTTGTTGTGGAAATTTTCAAAAAGGCATAGAGACAGGATATTATGACAAACTCCTATGGACCCTTTACCCAGCTTTGACAATTACCAACATTCTGCTTATCTTATTTTATCTATCCTCTATACTTGTGTGTGCATGTGTGTGTGTGTGGGGGGGGGGAGGCTGGAGTGTTTAAAAAGCAACCTGAGATGTAATGTCATTTCACCTATAAGGCCTTCACTATCTACCTCTAATTAAAACATCAGCACTATGCTAATATTATCTAATCTTTATATTAAAGTTTCTCCTAGATTGTTGCAAATACGTCTTCTTGCAGTTGGTTTCTTCTAATGTGGATATAAACAAGGTCCACCCATTGCGCATTGTGTAATTGTGCAATGCATGTAATTGTGGGTAAATTGTGTAAATGTTTTATGCAACTTGTGTTGCATGGCTCATTGTTTTAATTTTTCCGCTAACCGCTCCCCCCCCCCCCCCCCCCCCCCCCACCCCCGGGTGTTGCTGTGTGATATCTAACCACTGTGTAATATTCCCTAGTGTGCAATCATCATATTTTACCTATCCATCTCTACATGTAGGACATTTAGGTTGCCTCCAACCCCCCACCATTATAAACAAGGTTACAGTTAATACCATTATGTTAATTATGTGTGCCCTAATGGATCCCTGTGAGAATTTGGAGGGATATAAACCCGGGGTGGAATTGCTAGTTTGCTGGGTCATAGGGTATTCTTGGAACTAACTTATCTAAGTAGTACCAAGTTGTTCTCCGGAAAAATTATACCAGTCTAACCTCCCACCTGCAGCACGTGAGGGGCCCTGTATATCAACTCTGCCAATGTTGGACATTATCCAGTTTTCAAATTTTTACCAGTATAATAGGTGTAAAGTTTTTTGGGGTTTGTTCTTCTGTAAATTTCCTGTTCATATCTTTTGCTCATCTTTCTTAGTGGTAGTAATCTCCTCTTTGTTGTCGATTTGCAGGATTTTCTTGTGTATTCTAGATATAAATCTCTTATTGGTTTCAAATATTTTCTGTCGTTCCACTAAATTATCAACGTTGTCCATGATGTCCTTCATTGAACAGAAATTCCTAATTTTTTATGGAATATCATTTTTGTCTTAAAGTTTGTGCTTTTGAACTTTTGTATAAGATGTCCTTTTATTCCCCCTGGAGTCACAAATATATTCCCCTACATTTTTCTCTATTAACAGTAATGTTTGTCCTTTTTACATTAGGTCTGTAGTCAATTTAAAACAGTGCCATCCAGGGGTCCCTGGCTGGCCAGTCAGTGCAGCATGAGGCCCTTGATCTCAGGGTTGTGTGAGCCCCACGTTGGGTGGAGAGATTACTTAAAAACAAAAACTTAAAAACATGTTATTTTCTAGGAAAGACATTTAAAAAGTAAAATGAAACCGTTGAAGTTCAGTTTAATACTTTTGAAACCCAATAAAGCTAAAATATTTCAACATATAATCAATATAAAAAGTATTAATGAAATATTAATTTTTTTCCTCTTCCATTTTTGAAACTGGTGAGCATTGTACTTACAGCACATCTCAATTTGGACTAGCCACATTTCAAGTGCTGGGTAGCTACATGTGGCTCATGGCTACTGTCTTGGACAGCCCAGATCTAGAGTTCATCCTTAGAGGTGATGTTCAGTAAGATGACAAATACATTTTTCTCAATCCATTTTTATCTGCCCATATTTCCCCATGACTTGTGGTGCCTGCACTTACTGCATTTTTGTGCTTTAACCTGTCTTGTATCCCCCACTCTCCATTTCATTCTCTTTCTGGAGCTTTTCTTTTCTTGCACTCATATCCAAAGGGATCTCTTAAGACTTACTCCCTGACCTTATGCTGATCCTCTTCTATGTCCTGTTCTTAAGGATTCATGTCCTCAGGCAGCTTCAGCTGCCCCCTAGATGATGCTCAAACCACATCTCCATTACTTCTCCTTTCACAGTGACTGACTGCATCCTGCAAGACTGCTGTACTTAGCTGCCCTACTGACATTCACATTTCACATGTTAAAACGATCATTTCTTCATTAATTTCTCACTCCTATATACATTTCCTTCTAAAATTTCCCATTCTTGCTCTCCCTCTTAACTCCCAGGCTTGCCATGTTGGAGTGTCGAGTCTGAGGGCTCGACAGTGTATGACTTTTTCTTCCTTCATACAGTGGAGATTTTACAGTTGTACCCGAAGAACAAGAGAAGGTTGTACTGATGTATAGTCCCACCACAGATTGTTCAGTTACATTTATCCAACATGTTTACTGTAGGATAGTTCTGAATCTGCTTTTCTTACGAGAAAGGGAGAATTATTCGGTGAGCTATCTGGTCTACCAGATCTCATGTCTGGAGACCATTCTGGGGCTGTGTTGTGCCAGTCCTGGGCCTGCACACACCTGACTCTCTGTCGTGGCTGAGGATGGTCAGGGGTCTACAGAGCCAGGGCCCTTGGCCAATTATGCTAAATATAGAGCTGCTTACGGGAGGGGGTGGGGGAGGGGGCATGGGTGAAACAGGTGATGAGGATTAAGGAATGCATTTGTCGTGATGAGCACTGGGTGATGTAGGGAATCGTTGAATCACTAGAGTGTATACCTGAAACTAACATAACACTGTATGTTAACTATACTGGAAGTTAAAATTTTTAAAAATTAAAGATAGGGCTGCTTCTCTGGAAAGATCTTCTCTGAGCCCCCAAAAGAAATGGTTGTGTATTTATGGGGAAAAAATGAAAGAACAAAGCTTTTCCCGTAGGAGGTCACCAAGGCAATACTATTGCCTGAAACTTCCAATTGCCAAGCCAAAGACAAAGGAAAAAGCTACCGGGTGGTTTTTTTTTTTTTTTTTTTTTTTTTAATACTTCACCAGATCTAGAATATATTCTGTTGTATGTGTGTGTATTTACACACTTTGCATGTACCTCGTGGCTTCCCAGGGTGATGTCATCCTACCCGTCAGTGGAATTTGCCACTTAATCTGACCCCTGTCTGAACTCCCTTGATCCTCTCCATTCGGGAGGGAAGACGGGGTCCATAGCCACCCCCTCTGTGCTCCACTCTCCACTGCTGGGCTGAGCAGTGGCTGAGACTTGCTTGTGGCAATTCAGTCTTTCATTTTTGAAAATAGTTGAGAGAGTCGTGAGTAAAGAAAGTTGTGCACCGGGGAATTAGTTGTTCACTGCCTTTAACATTAACAGTGCTTGTTAACATCCTGACCCATGGTGAACTTCTTTGGTCTAAAACTGAGGCTTGCCATTAATCAACCCAGCAAACTGGAGGTCATTATCACGGGGAAATGAGACCAAAGTAGGGAAGCTCTCAAGATAATGTGGTTCTTTGATTGTTTGGAGGCTGGGGGCATTGCGGAAACCTGACATACGGGAGACCAGAGCCAAAGGCAAGAACGTGGGCATAGGCAGGGGGGCTTGTGGTCGGGAAAGCAAAGACACCCAGAAGCAGTAAGACAAGCTGAGCTGTTTAATCACCTCCTTGGCCAGACTCAAGGCTGTGGTTGCCCTCGGACAACTCACACCTGGAAGCCATTGAGCGTCGCTGCAGATGGGCAGCCACTCGAGTCAGAGGACGAGTTAGGATGGGAAGGGGGAATTTCGGCACCTCTGACTCGGCCATCTGGCAATCTTGCCCCCAGGTCCTGCTTCAGCTCTGAGAGGTTCCTGGCTGGTCCCCAGGGGCAAGGAACCGAGGGGCATGCCCTAGCCGTGGTGGGAGAATGACCTGAGGCAGGGGCAGCCATTCCCCACATGGCCTATGTTGAGGGTGCAGGGCTGTCCGCACCGGAGTCAGGGTAGAGGCATAGGGCTGGGGGAGAGGGAAGAAGTCAGGAGGCGGGAGTGGAATTGGGGGTTGCCTGGGTCCCACCACCAGTCTGGAATTAAATAGCAGAAGAGGAGCATTGCCCTTGGGAACACTGACTTGTCCCCCCCACCCCCCAACAGTTCCTGGTGATGGGTTGACCTTGGCAACAGACCCTAGCAGCAGGCAGTTGTCCTGACAAGAGGGTGGTCCCTGTTGACAGTCCCTGGCAGTTTCCTGAATACAGGGAAGAAGCTGGCCTGGGAGTCTCGCCCCCAACTACTTGCTCTTCTTGAAGAAGCTGAAGCGTTTTTCTCTCTCTCGTTCTCTGCCGTCCTTGCTTCGAAGCACGACAGGCCCCTCAGCCCCGACCGGTGATACCGGGGGCATGGTCATGGCCCGAGTCATGCCCCGGGCGGCACTGGGCACCGCTGGCTCTTCAGGCTCTCCAGAGGCAGAGGACGCAGTCGCGATGGCTGCATTTACCACCCGCAGCCATGAGCTCATCTCTGCCTGCGGAGGGCACGGGAAGACAGGTGGTCAGCGTCAAGGCAGCCGGGCTGAAGCTGTGGCCTGCAGACGCTGGGAAGCCGAGGAGGAGCAGGCAGGAAAGTGTTTGGACTATTTTGTCTCACTGGAGAAAATGACCCCTTTAAGACGGGGAACAGGTTTTTGGGTGGCCTTCACAAACATCCAGGTGGCACACTGTGAGCTATCTGCTCACGAAGAGGGAGACACTTAAGGAAAAAGAGAGGAGAGGGAAGAAAGGGGAATCTACAACTGGAAGGTTCTGAGAATGGCCCAGAGATAGAGACGCGGGGGGAGAAGGGACAAGCTCACCTCATCCTTGGCCTGGAATAAATATTCTTTTCCATCCTGCAAGCTGTTGGGAGAAAGAGAAGCCTCAGAGCAGAGCTGAGAATCTGGACCGGCTACACCAGCGCCCGTGGAGTCCCAGTGATCACCCTGAGAGCAGGCTGGAGGGCATGTTCTGCACATCCTGCACTTTCCCAGCGCTTTGCAAAAGCAGGCCCTTCCTGCTTGGCTGCTGAGGACCACGGTGAGCTCACCTGCATCCCAGGCTGTGCCTCCTGCACTGGCTGCTTGCTGGCAGGCAGAGGCAGGCCCCTGGAGGTTCCCGGAGGCAGGCCGCCTTCAGATTTCCCATGCACGATAATTTTTTGCTTGACATCAGCAGGCAGGCCCGCATCTTGGTGCTCCTGCGGCCTGAGTGCAACCAGACCCCCTCCCGTTCCCTCACCTACATCTCTGTCTCCAAACACCCAGCCCTGTGACTCGATTCCCTCTACTAGCTTGTGGCTCCCCTATACCTCGTATCGCCCCCAACTCCCCTCCCATCCTGAGGGCACTTTGCATTCCTACCCCAACTTGAAGACGTGTTTGCGCTTTCGATAATCAAAGGCGACGCTGCCCTGGGCCCTGGCCAGGCTGACAGGCACTTCTCCGTGGTATGGCACTCCTGTGCTGGCTGCCTTTGCGTCCTTATAAAAGCCAAGGCTCCCACGCCGCAGGACGCAGTACACGTTTTGCCATGACCTGGGAGGGATGTGGTGTAGGTGATGAGGTGAGACAGGTGACTGGTCTCTATGGGGCCTAGAACCCTAGCTTGGGTGTCTGAGGGCTTCCAGTGCCACTCCTGTCTTTGGGCCCCTCATCTTTACACACTCCTGACCATCACCTGAGGCCCCTGCTCTTCTCTTGGGTCCTCTCCCTCTCCCAGAGGACCCTCCTCCTATACCATACCTCTTCCCCGTCTATTTGGAAGAGGTTCCAGGAAAGCCTCTTTTTATTTATTTTATTTTTCATGTTTATTTTTGAGAGAGAGACAGAGCGTGAGTGGGGCAGGGGCAGAGAGAGAGGGAGACACAGAATCTGAATCAGGCTCCAGCCTCTGAGCTGTCAGCACAGAGCCCGATGTGGGGCTCGAACCCACAAACCACGAGATCACGACCTGGGCCAAAGTCGGACGCTCAACCGACTGAGCCCAGGGAAGCCTCTTTAGAAGGCAGGAGCCGAGAGGCCACCGACGCTGTGCGGCCAGGGCCAGTACCTGTTGGCAGCCTTCTTGCCAAAGGCCTCCATCTCCTGTTTGCGGCATAGCATCCCTTCCATCTGCTCCTGGGCAGAGAGCTCTGGGCCTCGAGGGGGCAAGGTGGCAACCCGGGCTGGCTCCGATGACCTGCTCTGGGGCATTACGGGAGGGGCTGGGCCTCGCGTCCGGGTCTGCTTCTCCCCCCGTGGCCCGTTGGCCTCGTCCCCTGTGCCAGACCCCTGTGGGCAAAATGGACAACAGTGTCAGTGTCAAAGGACCAGATGGGAAATACCTAGCCCAAACGTCATGAAGCTTGAAGTCCAAGAGCTGGTCTTCCCGCCGCCTGTTTCCTCTGGGCCCCTGTCTTATCCTATCCCCCGGATCCCCACCGCCTGGCTCACACCCCTCTTCTTCCCTTCATCTCCCGTTATTAACACCCACACCTCTGGGTGAAACTCACAGGTCCTTCTGGGAAGCTGCCTTGCTCCAGTCTCTGTTGTTCCAACAGGGGCTATGAGGACAAAAAGCTGTAAGAGGACATGCAAGATGGGGAGCTAAGATCCTGATGGGGGGGGCACAGGGCAGTGGGGGTCACCTGAGGGGACTCTGTATCTGTGCAGACTCCGTTGACGCTGGCCTGCTGTGCAGATACTGGCGGCCGGGGGCGGGTTCTGGAACAGCAGAAGGTGAGACAGAGCGTTAAGTCCTTGGGTTGCTCAGACTCAGCCGCGTTCTCTGTCCCCAAGGGTCCCAGCTCTCACCCATCCCGGGTGGCATCGGGAGCTGTTTGGCTGTCCACCAGGTCCCCTTCAGACAGACCGGCTGTGGGCTCTGGGGCAGGGGGCTGTTTCCTCCGTTCCTCCTCCTCCCTCTTTCTTTTCCGCTCCTTCTCCTGCTCCTCCAGCTGTCAAAACATTCTGGGGTCAGAGCATAGAAGGTCGCACTCAAAAGGACCAGGGAGGGCACTGGGGAAAGCTGAGATGCCTCAGCTCGCCTGATGGAACAGAAAGGATAGAAAATAGAATTTCAAAAGAAGGTGGGGATTAGAAGCAACGGGGGAGCTGAGGGCTCTTGGAGCCGTGGTACAACAGGCACCCACGGCTCACATCCAGGACACGCTGGTACAGTGGGAAGGGAAGACACGTCTTCATCAAGCAGGACAGAGCGCAGGTCTGGGGCAGTGGGAGGGGAGGGCATTCCTCACCGCGGTGAGTTTCTCCAGTGCACTGAAACGTTCCTCCCAGGCCACTGCGGACTTCTGGAAGGCCTCATGACGCTTGATGAGGCTCTCGACTTCATCGACTGTGCAGCCCAGCTCAGCGCTTCTCACCAACGGCTCTTGGCTGCACAGCCAGGCCTCCGCCATACCCGCATCTCTCCCAAATACGAGCACCTCCAAAACTGGGGGGTTGGGGGGTCAGGAGGAGATAGCAGGTCAGAGCACCAGCAGGGCACTGTTGCCACAGCGCTTCAAGAACAGGGACACAGAGGGAGCTACTGCCCCAGGGCAGGAGCGCAGGGCAGAGCCAGGCAGTACCAAGGGCAGGCACCTTGAATTCCATGCCCAGGCCTCTTGGTCTTACACACTCTGGAAACTACAGGGTGCAAGATCCCCAGCCCCTTCTCCCAGGGCCTGGTGCCCTCAGCCAGTTCCCTGGCACCCACGGCAGCTCACCAAGCTGGAGCCAGTCCATTTTCTCCTGCCACTTGTCTGCTGTCTCCTGGCGCCGTGCCTGCAGCTGAGACAGCTTCTCCGAGATCTAGGGGGCAGAGATGTGAGTTAGCACCCAGTAGGACCTTTCTGGGGTCTCTGGAGGACTCACACAGGGAACTAGAGATTTCTGATTTCAGGAGGCAGACGGTTCTGGGGGCAAGTTGGAATGGGGAAATCGTGAACAGCACCAAGGGGAAGGGGGTGGTTCTGCGAAGGAAGAACGAGAGGGAGGAGGAAGACTCAGAGGAGAGATCAGCACCGAGGCCTCCCCCTGTGAGGATGACCTGGCTGCACCCACACCTCACCCACCTCCTCAGCTGCGTAGTGGCTCCTGGCAAGCAGCCCCTGCCCCATGTCGATGCAAGAGGAGAAGCGGTCGGCCCTGGCCTCTATCTCTGCCTTGATGCCCTGGTGGTTCTTGATGACCAGATCTGCGGAGGACACATCCCTGGGGGTACAGAGACCACATTACCGCTGCCCACAACCCTGTCCCAGCCCCCAGCCCACAGCCCTCGGAGGCTGCAGGGCACCGTGGCCTCACCGGGGCCGCTCCTGGGCATCCATCTGCAGGTTCACCCCATCCATCCACAGCATCAGCTCCCGGACGGCCTTGAAGAAGCGGAACTTGTCCGTGGTGTCCAGGAGCAGCTGGCGGCGGGCGGCAGAGCTTCCCTGAAGCTGGGTCCAGGCCTCAGCCACCGCCTGCATGTGGCGGCCGATCTCCTCAGCCTTGTCTCCAGCATAGGCCTTCTGGAGCCGATGGCCATCATCCTGCACCTGCTGGACCTGTGGGCCCCCCCCACCCCCGCTCAGAGTGAGGCAGAGCTGGGGGACTCCAACGAGCAGGGGTCTCTCCGGTCCTGGTCTCTGTGCTCTATCTCCCATCCATTTTACCAGCCAGAGAAGCAGGAGGCAGAGCAGAGGGTAGCGGCTGGGAAAAATGAAGGCCGGTGCCCAGAGTAAGCCCTGTCATACCCTGCCCTGCTGGGTCTCAACATGGGGCCTGGGGAGTCTGGCGGGGGCAATCTTTTAAACAGACCACTGGCCAATTGAGCTTCCAGAGGCCTGCCCAGGACACAAGGGGCCTCAACGATTGCTAGAATGAGATTTGCAGCCATGAAGGGACTTGGGTATTGGTTGACTGGGTTTAAACGGTTGGAGAAAGAATCTATGCTTCTGTGGTGTGGGTCTGGAGCTCTGACCTGAGTGGGACCAACACGCAGATTTTAGTATGCTATGAAGAATCTAGCCATTGAGACCATCTGAAAATGTCATGGGCCCCCATGAAGGCTGGTCATTAAAGGTGTGGATGCTGTGGCTAGATATACCCTGTCCAGAGAGGTTTCCCTGGAACCACTCTAACTTTGTCCTTAAGCATCCCTCCAGAGGATGCCAACCCCCCACCATTTCCCATGAAGTCTCCTCTGAGCACCCCCCCCCCCCCCCCCCCCGCTCCCCCAAATCACCATGCTTGGGTCAGACCTGGGCGCTGAGGGCCTGGATGTCATGCTCAAAGGCGCAGTGGCGGCGTTGCAGGGCCTCGGCTGCGTTGAGGTCCCGGCCGGTCCCGTCGGGAAGCTGCTGCTGCTTGTGCTGCACGCGCGCCAGTGCTTGGCGCGCCCCGTGCAGGAAGCGCTGCAGCTCATGCGCCGCTGCCAGCACCTGACCCCGCGTGTCCAGCAGCTCGAGCAGGTCCGCCCAGGCCTCATTGAGGCTGTCCTTCCACTCGGCCACGGTGGCCCGGGCGGCATGGCCCCCAGCGATGAGCCCGTTGGCCAGTGCATTGGCGCTGTCCACACGCTCCTGACCGATGGTACTCGTGTCCCGGGAAAACTCTCGGAATTTGTCTCGGAGCATCTGGAGGAGGAAGCAGTTACGTGGACAGCGCTTTAACACGGGTAGATGCAGTCCCTGTCTAGTGGGCGAGACTTCTAGCCCCAAAACTGAGAAGTGACTCTCTCCATGGGCCACAAGGGCCAAAACAGGTTTCTTCAGCAGGACAACTGGGTCCCATTTACCCCACATGTGACTGATGCCCCCAGCCTCCAGCAAAAGCATTAGGGGTGCTTGGAACCTTTGGCTGTCAGGCAAAATACCCTAACTATGGCCCATGTGTCTGCACTAACGGGGCCCCAAATTCCCAAACAGTGTAGAGGAAGTCACCTGTGCTGTTGAGTTCTGTTGGAAAAAAACGATTGGAAATTTCCTTTTTGCCCACACCTGCGTACAGTCCCATGACCTCTTTTCTGCATGGTTCTTCAAATTAAGTACCCAAGGGCAGTGCCTGCTCAGCCTGCTCTTGCACCCCCTGCCCCTCGATGCTCTGCCAGAAGGAGGCGCTGGCCTCCCGGGGCGTCCTCCACACCTCCCAGAGCAGCTCTGTGGCTGGTGGGCTGGTGCCCGCCCTGCACTCACAGTCACGTGCTCGTAGTCCTGGCCCAGCTCGTGGGAGGCTGCCACCACCTCGCGCTCCTGGATCCACTGCTCCAGGTCGTCCAGCTCACGGCGGAGCTGGCACAGCC
Source organism: Panthera uncia (assembly GCF_023721935.1). Classification (NCBI taxonomy): domain Eukaryota; kingdom Metazoa; phylum Chordata; class Mammalia; order Carnivora; family Felidae; genus Panthera; species Panthera uncia. Next base: position 4,879,757 of record NC_064808.1, on the reverse strand, counting down.
GCAGGTGCTCCTGCAGGCGCTCCCGCCGCTCTCCCGCCAGCTCCTTCAGGCTGGCGTACAGCTTGTCCACCTGCGCTTGGCGGATGGATATTCGCGTGCTGTGGGGGCAGGGGTGGCAGGACTTCAGACACATGGCTCTGAACCCTACCTATTCTATACAGTCCAGTCCGTTCTGCCCGCCCCCCCACCCCCCACTACTTGCCAAGTCTCTGCCTGTCTAGCTTTCTAAATAGTTCTGTACACATGTAGCATAGAAGGCTCCACGGTCCCGGCACCACCCTGGAACCCGTTCTTGTCTCCCCCAGGAGCCGTGCTCCCCCTTGTTCCCCGCTGTGTTCACCTCTCTGGGTGGTTGTGGTCAATCATGTCTTGGCTGCTGGCTGCCAGCTGATGGATGGTCTGCGCATAGTCAGCCAGGGCTTGTTCCAGTACCTGATGCTTCTTCACCTCTGCCTGGGCGCTGAGCTCGTCCTGGGAATGACAGTGGGAATCAGGGAGTAGGGGGCTGGGGAAGAGAGTGGCAGCCACACAGCCTGAGCTCTGCTGGGCCTCTCACCTTGGCTTTCTCCTGGCCCATCATGTGTAACTCCTGCTCGCCCATCCAGGCCTCCGCCTCGGCGGCATCGCGGTAGAACTGCTGGGCCCGCAGGGCCTCCTCCAGTCGCTTGCCTCGAAGCTCCAGCTCGTGGCTCAGGCGTTTCCACATCTCCTGCAGCTCAGCCAGCTCTGGGCCTGCCGCTGCTGCTCCCAGAGTACGCTGCCGCTCCGTCAGGTCCGCGATCCGCGGCTCGTGGCCCTGTATCTCCTTCTGCAGGGTCTGTCCACAGCAGTAGAAGAGGACACTCTGAGAGGGGGCCCCTCACCACATTCCCCCTTCCACCTGCTCCACAGCCAGCCCCCTACTTTCAGCTTTCTTTCTTCCTGAGTCCTCCTCACTTGCCCCCTCCTCTGACCTAAGAATGGGATGGTAACACCCCTTCAGTCCACCTGATCTGCTACAAAGAGAGCCCACCCTCCTTTGGTGAAGAGAGGCCAAGCACTGAAGTCTAGAATGACACACAGATTGAGGGGGAGCCAGAGAAACCCCAATTTTTTTTTTAAGAAAAAACAAACTTCCAAGTCTGGGAGGCCCTTGAGACCTTTTCTTTTGCCTTTAGCCTTGGCCTCACCTGGTTTTTCTTCATGAGAAGCTGGACACTGGGCAGGTCCTTGCCATGTTCCATGGAGCTAGCCATGGGTAGCCGCTCTGTCACCCACAACTGGATGAGAAAGAGGGGGTCAGTGGAGGTCCAGAGGGCAAAGTGAGAGCTGGGGTTGGACAGTGGGGAGACTTGGGGAGAGGTTTGCTAGGGCTCCTGGTGTGTGCCTGCTGGGAATGGTCATCTCTGAGTCTGGGGCACAGGGACCCAGAGGGCATCCCCAAGAGTCCCTCGAGAGTCCGTTTTCCATGCCAAAGGGAAGAGATGCTGGCATCTCCCCAGCATCCAGGAAGGAGACTAGAAAGCGAATGGCAGGGAGCAATTTGCCACGATGACGACTCTACCTCAGCCCAGACTCTAGTGACTCACAATCTCATCCTCCACGTCCCGGTGGAACTGGTGCTGCTCACGGGAGGCGTGCAGGCGCCGGCAGCGCTCCTTCATGGGCTGGCACAGGGCCCGGAACTTCTCCTCCACGGCTCTCGACGTCCTCTCCACCTCCCCCGCGCCCTGGTCCTCCTGGGCCAGCGCTGTCGCCTGGGCCTGGATGGCCTCCACCTCCTTCTCTCGCACTGCCATCTCCCGTTCCAGCATCTGCAGCCCGGGGAGGAAGGAGTTGTTGTCACCACACATCTGCCTTCAAGCTCAGAGGAGATTCCACACTTCCTGTGGCCAATCAAGATTTCTTATTGGAAAGCAGGGAGAGCATCTCCTCATGGCCTAGCTCAGTGGACCTCAAACTCTAATATACATAAGAGCCTGCGGGGGGGGGATGTGATAACGGGGCCAGTTGTCAGTTTACTGCCTCTCAGACCCCAAATCACCTCAGCTCCAGGTACATCTTTTCCTGTTTTGTGATGTTAGGACTGAACCCTGTTGATCTTTCTCCTTTGCCAGCTGGTGCAATGCTGGGTCTTGTCATTAGAGGGCGCCAGAGGCACAGCACAATGCAAGGAGGGGAAGGTGCAATTTATGGTTCTTGTGAGCTTTTTTGCTCTTGCTCCTAAAGCAAGACTGCCCACGGTGTGCAGGAAATCCAGTGGCTCTCACCAACCCCCAGCAAATTTTGCTGGCATCCCAGTGGTAACTTCCTGCTGGCCAGTGTTGGCCCGCCAGCATTAGACTGGCCTGGTCCCAGGATACCCCAGCAAAGTTCTACAATACCTACCCCTGGGCCTCGGCCCTCTCCAACGAGGTCTGAAACAGCCGTGGGGTCAGGGGGGACGCATCTCAGTCCTCCTTGGGTACCCCTCCCCAGCACTAGAGGTAGTAGCTGCTCCCTACATTTGCCATTTCTGTGCTATTTAGAGCGGGGATCAGCAAATCCAGCTCCCTGCCTGTTTTTGTAAATAAAGTTTTATTGGCGCACAGCCACACCCATTATTTTACATATTGCCTGTGGCTGCTTTTATCCTACCAGAACAGAGTTGAATACTTACGGCAGAGACCATATGACCTACAACAGCCAAAATGTTAGTCTGGCCCTTTATAGAAAAATGTTTTCTCATCCCTGCTTTCGATTTCTACCTTTTGGTAGTTAACCACCTTTAACTAATTGATACTTCTTTTTTACTAAAATTTCATCGTTCAAGTTAGAGAATGGTTTCTATCTTCTGACTTCAGTCTGACAGACACATGCTCCCAGAGATTCTGAGACGGTGGCCCATGGACATTGCTTTGAGAAATACTGGCACAGATGTTGTCTGTGAGGCCGGAGAATGACCTCCCAAATCTCAGGAGCTACAGACTCCCTCCTCCTCTCTGCTGCGGTTCCCCATCCCCACCACAGGCCTGCAGGGCACCTGTTGCTTCTTGAGCAGAATGTTGACACTGGTGAGGTCCTTGCCGTAGTCGTCAGAGTGCAGCTGGGCCTGCAGACTCTCCAGCCAGCTCTCCAGGGCGGAGCAGCTCTGGGCAAACAGCTCGGCTCGGTTGGCATCGAAGAGGCTACGGGCCTTGGCCTGGGTGGTGCTCTCCAGCCTGTCCCAGCGCTGGTGCAGGTCCTCCAGCTTCTCAGACACCAGGGCCTTCAGCTCTGGCTTCTCGAGGGTCAGCTCCCACCCTTCCTGGGTGGCGGGACAAAGAAGGTGTCAGTGTCAGATAATGCTGGGTGCCTGTCACCAGTCCATTGAGCCTCTGACTTTGGCTCAGGTCACAATCCTATGGTTCGTGAGTTCAAGCCCCACATCGGGCTTGCTGCTGTCAGAGCGGAGCCTGCTCTGGATCCTCTGTCCTCCTCTCTCTCTGCCTCTCCCCTGCTTGTACTTTCTCTCTCAAAAATAAACAAACATTGGGGCGCCTGGGTGGCGCAGTCGGTTGGGCGTCCGACTTCAGCCAGGTCATGATCTCGCAGTCCGTGAGTTCGAGCCCCGCCTCAGGCTCTGGGCTGATGGCTCAGAGCCTGGAGCCTGTTTCCGATTCTGTGTCTCCCTCTCTCTCTGCCCCTCCCCCGTTCATGCTCTGTCTCTCTCTGTCCCAAAAATAAATAAATGTTGAAAAAAAAAATTAAAAAAAAAAAATAAACAAACATTACCAAAAAATAATAATTAAAAAAAAAAAGAATTAGATACTGCTGAACTTTATGGGTTGGTAACAGATCAGAGACCTAAAGGGCAGTAGGAACCTGAAGTGAAGGCAATAATTCCAGGTTCTTGCATACTCTCCGTAACATGCTCTTCTCAAGGTTTCAGACCTCTTCTAGCCCTTCCACCCTCCACTGCTGGGTTGCACCCTACTTGTTCAAGGTCTGGCTCAAATCTCATTTCAACTAAGAAGCCATGGAGACCTTTCCTACTCTGGGCTCCCTCATGCTAGTGGCTTCTGGGGTTACGCCACACATGGTCTTATATATTTGCCATCTTCTCCTGTTTCCCAGCAAGCCACCCTTTCCCTGAGTTATGTACACCCAAGTCCCACCTGCTCTCCCCACTCCCAGCCTTTCTGTTTGAGGACTTTCGTTGCTGGGGAGGTGAGGGAAGCATGGTCTCCTGACCTGCATGCAAGGCAGACCGGAAGTGCCCAGGAGTTACTGCCCAAGGAAGCAGCCCGCAACCAGTGACAGACAGGGAGCTGGTGGACAAAGACTCAGCATCCTTGTTCTTTGGCTGGGATTATGTGGATGCATGTTCTACACTGTCTCCCATGTTCCCATGGTGCCCCATTAGTACTGAGCACCAGTGGCCCACTGGGGTGACTGGCATGGCAGCGTGGGCCCATTATCAAATGCCTTTCCTTTTCCATCCCATCACCCCACGCCCCCACTGGTGTTCTCGGTGGTCATCTGTCATAAAGTGGCCTGCACTGGAAACCTCATTTCAGGGTCTGCTTCTAGAAGAACACAGGCCAAGACACTGCCTTGAAGCCACTTTGTGCATGGCTGCCAGGATGAGTGTCAGAGTCTAGCACTGCTTGGGTAACTTCACAAACCTTCAGCACAGTCCACACTTCGATGCACAGTCCTTACGTGGTGTTCAAGGCTTTTCATGACTTGGCCTAGCAGGCTTTTCCTACCTTTTCTTCCATGGGGCCCCTTCACACGTTCTACGTTCCTGCCAGTCTGACTTACCCCCTTGCTCCCATATAGGTACCCCACTTATGCATCTTGGGCTTCCTGTTTGCATGGTTTTCTCTGCCTAGAAACATTTTTCCTCCAGTGTCTCTGCTTGTCCAAATTCTACTCATCCTTCATGGACTGCCCTGGAGGCTCCAGCCTCTAGGATTCCTGTGCCTCTTCTCTCCTTGTAAACAAAGCTTTATTGGTACATAGCTTTACAGGCACACACAGAGGGCCTAGGCTTTATCAGGCCCTCTCTCACTGCATTTGCTATATTCTGCTCTGGATTTAATTTAGGTATTTGTGTATACATCTCATAGCCTGGCTATAGTGTCATTCTTCAAGGGTGGAACTGCCTATGTACCCTTCTCAGTGCCTAATATAATGCTTTTGCATATAGTAGCAGCAAATAGTAATATTTGCTGAATAAATGGAAACACTGGGCATACACTGGTCTCCTCCTCTCCCCAACCATCATGCCCTTGAGGGAAGGAAAGTATCTTTTTATATACCTTGCAGTACCTAGCAGAGTGCTGAGCACACATATTGCCCAGGAATACTTGCTGAGTTGAAATAAAGTTTTATCTGTGCTCAGCTCTTGAGGAAGTGGTACCAAGTACCAGGAAGAATAAGACTCAAAAGCAAGGGTTGGCAAAAAGGTGCTCTGTGGGCTCAATGTGGCCCACCACTTGTTTTTATAAATAAAGTTTTATTGGAACGCAGCTATACCCAATCGTTTATGTATTCTCTATGGCTGCTTTTGTGCTGCACCGGCACATAGCAGAAACTGTGTGGCCCGCAAAGCTGAAAATATTTACCATCTGGCCCTTTGCAGAAGTTTGCTGACCCCTGCTGAAGAACGTCATCCTCCTCCGGACCCAGGGATAGTTACGGTGTTGACCCAAGGCTGCAGTTTGACTCCCGTACTACTAATTTGTACTTTCCCACAGTTCTGGAGTCACTGTCTCATGGACCGAAGACCTTTGTTCCCCAGACTGTAACTCTCCACCTTGGAGGTTTGGTACCAGAGGCCCCATGACCTGTAACCCTGAAGGAACCATAGACTAAAGCCAGGATCCCTCCCTGTACTGTGGCCATGATCCTGTCCAGATGAGGCCCCAGGGCTCTCTTCCTGCTGCTGTTGTCACACCACTCACCTTGTCTACCTTGTCCAGCCAGTCTTTGTTGGCGGCCAGCTCAGCCATGAATGCCTGGTGCTTCTGCCACTTGGTGTGCAGGTTGCGGGCCTCATCGTAGGACACGTCCTGGGCTGTCAGCATCTTCTCATCAATCCAGAGCTTCAGCTGGACCAAGCGTAGAGCAGGGGTGGAGAAGGGCAGAGCACATTTCAGATGGAGTGGAGCATACGGGGGCGAGGTGAGCTGGGAGAAGTGGTGGATGTGGGGAGAAGCCATGCAGGTGGCTTATTCAGGTGACACTTATTCAGGTGATACCGCAATGGACTTACTCTAGGCTCAGAGAGCCAGGGCGTTTTATCAAAGGGATGGCTAGGGAATGTCGGAGGGGACATGGGGGTACCAAGAGCCTCACCTCGTGACAGTCTTGTAGGAAATGCTGCTGCTCTCGGTTGTCCCGAAGACGGCCCAAGAGCTGCTGCACTGCTTCTTGATTCTTCTTGTGTCTGTAATGACAGTCTCTTGTGAGACCCTTGAACTTGCTGTCAAAGGGTTATGGCCCTCTAACTAACCTAGAAGCCTTCAGTCCTCTTGTTATGGGGACAATGTCTTCCGGGAGCACTGCAAGACAATCCAGGGATTCTGATGTCCAGCATCCAGCGACTCCAGTGGCCTTCATCTCCCCTGGTGTGGGGGAGGCAGGGCTTCCCAGCTCCTGGCTTAGTCTCTCTCCAACCACTTAGTTCTTCCTCCTCTACTGTTTGTCAGCCCCCACCACCATCTGTCTGCCTGTGCTGCGTTCTCCAGCTTCTTCCTCAATGAAACAGGCCATGCTGTTTTCGCTCACTTCCCCCTTGGGCCTCTCATTTACCCACTGTCTTTACCATACCTCCTCTCGATGGAGTCAGCCTTCTCCTGGATCTTCTCGGCATGGATGTTGCCTTCAGACACCAGCTGGCGGCCAGCCTCCAGGAGCCCGCGGATCCGCTCTCCGTTGGCATCCATGGTGCTCATGAAGTCTTCCAGTTTTTTTATGGTGGCATCAGCAGCTTGGAGTGTCCCCGGCATCTCCGTGTGGGACAAAACGTATTCCTGTGTGGGAGGAGAGGTACAGAGCTCACTTCTCAAAAGCCCTTGTCAACTTTTCAGAAGGGACTTCCTGAAAGGACATATCAGACATGGAGGCCAGGTGGGGAGAGGAGAGGAGACAGCCTGGCTCTGAAGACAGAGTGGAGGGGTGAGGGGTGCCTGATTATGCTGCAGTCTTGCAAAGTTACAAGGGAGCTAGGCAGGAGGACCATAACAGCCCCAATCCCGTTTTACCTTCTTTCTGGCCACATACTTAACACTTACATGGCAGGTCAGGTTTTCTATTTCTTCTCAAGCCAGTTTTGGTAAGTTATACCAACATCTTTTTATTCTGTTTAATCTTTTTTTGTTGTTGTTGTTTTTTTTTTTTAAGTAAGCTCTAACCCTATGTGAGACTTGAGCTCACGACCCTGAGATCAAGAGTCACATGTTCTACTGAATGAGCCAGCCAGGTATCTACATCTTTGTTTGTTTGTTTTACTCCCACATTTTTCTTTTCTTTTTTTTTAAAATCAACTTTTTTGGGGATGTTTATTTATTTTGAGAGAAAGAGAATGAGTGAGTGGGAGAGGGGCAGAGAGCGCAGGGAGAGAGAGAATCCCAAGCAGGCAGCATGCTGTCAGCGCAGACCCTGAGGGAGGGGCTCAAATCGATCAACCGTGAGATCACGACCTGAGTCGAAACCAAGAGTCAGACGCTTCACCAACCCAGCCATCCAGGCGCCCCGCCCATATTCTTCTAACATGCCCTCTCTGTCCATCCTGGTTCTTCAACTACTCCCTCACTGCCATTTCCTCCCCACCCACTTCTCTCCTCCACACTTCCCCACCCCTAGTTCCCTCTCTTCCTGGGTGGGACTTTGTGTCCCAGGGCTCTTACCTGGCTGCTGAGCACACCTTCGGCCTGGCGAGCATCCCGCAGGAAGCCTTGGAAGCCGTGGGCCTGGGCCAGATGGCCTTGCCGGCTCTCCCACATGCGGCCCAGCTCCTCCCAGCCGGTTCCCAGGGCTTCGAGTCGCTGCCGTAGGAAGAGGCACTGCGGATCAGCCTGGTCCCGGGTCACCTCCTCACCCAGGGCCCGGAGCCGGCTGTACTCGCCCCGGGCCCGCTCCACCTCTCCCCGCAGGGCTGCGTGTTGGGCCAGGAGGGCCTCTGCCTCAGGCAGGGTAGCCGGCCCTTCTTCAGAGGCCACAGAGGTCTGCGTGCGACCAAGCCAAGCCTGGAAGTCATCTAAGCTGCGCAGGAAGTCCTGCAGCCGCCGCGCCTCACCCAGTGACTCTTCTCGCCGTCGCATGGTGGCCCTTAGGTCTTCCCAGCCAGCTTGCACCTCTCCAAGCCGGGCATTGATGGCAGGGGCTTGGGCGGGGTGGCCAGCAGCCAGGGCATTTGCCTCTCGAGTCAGTTCGCCCACCCGAGCGGCGATGGCCTCCAGGTCCCGCTCGGTGCCGGCCAGCTTCCGCTGCAGTGCCAGCACCCCGGCCAGGTCATTGCCCAGGCCCTGGGTGGACTCAATGACCTTGGTCTTTTCTCTCATCCAGGCCTGGGTCTCTGTGCACTCTAAGTGGTAGTTCTGGATGCTCAGGGCCGATGTCAGGGCTGCCTTCTTGCCGTCTGCCAGGGTCCGAAACTGCTGCCACCTGAGAGTAGAAGGAGGGCCTGGTGTCTAGAGCTGCTCAGCTTTCCTGCCCCATTTAGGTATACTCGGAAGCTTCTTCCTTGCCTCTCTCTCCTCTGGCACATTCCTCCACCTACTTCTGCTTGTTAAAGAGGCTGCTCCTTGCTCACCCTCCCGACCCCTCGATTGCTCCCTGTCCAGGCACAAGTCCTTTCAGATTACCTTTACCCCCTTCATTTCTCTCAACATTTCCCGCCTCTGCCCCATAACATGTTCCAGATGACCTTCCTTCCTCGTTTTTAGCCTCCATTCCATGCCCTACGGAACTCCCTCTGGCTGCCATCCCTGTCTGCTGCATCCTTTCTTGGTTGCCCTCCCCAACCCCACCTGTGGTTGAGCTGCTTCTGGGTATTGATGATACTGTCCTTGCCCGGGGGTTTGGCCTTCAGCAACTGCTCCGCAATGTCATTCACAGCAGTAATCCGTGCTGCAAGGGCGTTCATTTCAGGCTCCAGGGTCTCGAACCTGAGAGGGTGGAAGAGGGTGGAAGCGGTGGCTGTGGATTGTGGGAGCAGTGATGCACCAGCCCATCTCCCCTGGATGCCCAGGAAAACTCCTCTCTGTCCACCCGAGGCTGATCTTCAGAAGCCTCTGCACATCTTCACGTATAACACCTGCAGTATCTGTGGCTCAAGTGGGGAGCCTCGGTTCCCCCCAAGCAAGTAGAAAAGCAATCCCCTCTGGAGTTAATCAAGGAGATGATGAAAGCGAATGTCACGAACAGTTGCACGAGCCAAACAAATTCCTGGCCCAGGGCTTCACCCTCTATGGGAACCTCCCCATTCTTCCTGGAACCCCTTTGCTGCCTAGCTGGGTCCCCTCCTATTAACATGTATTAAAAAATGAATTGACAACCAAAAATTTGTTTGCATGATAAAGATGTGAAGCATAACTTCTCCTAGGGGCGTTGGATATTCTCACAGAGTCTGCAAACATTTTCTGCAAGGGGCCAAATAGCAAGTGTTTTAGGCCTTTGGGCCATAAGATCCCAGTCAAGAGAATTTAGCTCTGCTATTGTAGAGCAATACAAAAAAGTAAAAGCAGCCAGGGACCATACGTAAATGAATGAGCATGGCTCTGTTCCAATAAAGCTTTATTTTAAAAAAACAGGCAGCAGGCTGGATTTGGCCCCAGGATTGTAGCTTGCTGATCTCTGTCATAGAGTATCTTGAAAACCAAGAAAAAAAATCTTTGAATACATTTTTTAAGCCACCAGGAAATTTGATTATGGAATGAGTAACAGACATCAAGGAATTGCTGTTTCTGTTCTATGTGAGAATGGTACTGTGGTTCTGTAAGAAAAATGTCCTTTCTAAATGATTTTAAGATGTATTATTCTGTAAGTAAACCTACTTCATAAGAGGTTAATCAGTGTATCTGCCTAAATGTTTGTAACATCAAAGCCTCAGCTCTTTTAAGTCCACACATGCAATTAAAAAATAATTTACTATATTTCGGAATACTTCTTCATATGTTAGAGGACACATCCTGAAGAATGTAGAAGTGAAAATGATAATGTGGGGATTTGCTAACTTTTAAAAGGAAAAGGGGCGTCTGGGTGGCTCAGTTGGTTGAGCGTCTGACTTCAGCTCAGGTCATAATCTCACGGTTCCTGAGTTCGAGCCCCGCGTCAGGCTCTGAGCTGAAAGCTCAGAGCCTGGAGCCTACGTCGGATTCTGTGTCTCCCTCTCTCTCTGCCCCTCCCCTGCTTGTGCTCTCTTTCTCTCTCTCAAAAATAAATAAACACGAAAAAAAATTTTTTTAAGAAAAGGAAAAATAACCAAATATAGAAAGATACTGACAATTATTGAATCTGGATGATTGGGTATATAGGAGCTTGCTGTATAACATTTTCTTCTTCAAAAAAACTTTTTTAAGTTTATTTATTTTTGAGAGAGAGACAGAGAGAGCTGGGGAGGGGCAGAGAGAGAGAGGGAGAGAGAGAATCCGAAGCAGGCTCCACACTGTCAGCGCGGAGCCCAATGTGAGGCCCGAACCCACAAACCATGAAATCATGACCTTAGCTGAAACCAACAGTTGGGACTCTTAACCCACTGAGCCACCCAGGGGCCCCTAATGTTTTCTCTGAAAATATTTTTCATTTGAAAACACAATCGTTAAGACTCAAGGGTTGTAGCAAGAGCAGGCAGTTTATGGCAGGGCCCGCCACCCACACGCTGGCCTCCCAGCTCACAAGGACT